>NC_141029.1:58132500-58202500 GCF_052040795.2 Danio rerio | reverse complement strand
ATGTATGTCTGGATGGATCAAAGAATGGAATAAATGAATGAATGAATGAACGAACAAACGTATGAACGAACAAACAAACGAATGAATGAATGAATGAATGAATTAATGGATTAATGGAAAAATGAATGAACAAATGAATTAATGAATTATTCAATTAATGAATGGATAGATCAACGAACGAACGAATGAATGAATGAATGAATGAATGAATGAATGAATGAATGAATGAATGAATGAACGAACGAATGAATGAATGGAAGGACGGATGGATGGATGGATGGATGGATTGGTCAATGGATGAATGAATGAATGAATGAATGAATGAATGAATGAATGAATGAATGAATGAATGACTGAATGAATGGATGGATGGAAGGACGGATGGATGGATGGATGGATGGATGGATGAATAAATGAATGAATGAATGAATGAATGAATGAATGAATGAATGAATGAATGAATGAATGAATGAATGAATTCAATAATGAATGGATTGATGGACCAAATGATGAATGGACAAATTAATGAATTAATCAATGGATGGGAAGACGGACCAAAGGATGAATGAATGAATGAATGAATGAATGAATGAATGAATGAATGAATGGGTAAACAGATAGATAGAAGTATAGACGAAAGAAGCGGTCATCAAATATTCATATTTTACCTTTGTTTTTCATCAGTGTTTAGCACATCTCTGTAGCAACCCAACCAATAAGTCATTTAATTGAATCTTATTTACTGACGCTCATGTTCCAGCACCGCTGGACTGGTTCTGTAGTGTTCACCAGTGTCACACTGACCCCGTTCAGAGTTGGGTCAGGGTTGGGTTATCTTATATAAGTGATTGTGAAGGCTCTGAGGTCTGCAGTGGAGCAGGTTCTTTATTATCTCTCTATTAATAAAGCATCACTACACATTCCTCCAGTATTTATGATATAACATATGAGTCACGCCTTCAGTAACCAATCAGAGGCCAGAAGCTTCTCTCCATATGAATCTCCCGCAGGCAGTTTCCTCTTATCTGTGATTTATTCCAGTTTCTGCAGATCGCCAGATTACGGTGTTTTTCCACTCACGTGTGCTGAGAAAAGGACTCATCCTTCCCACAATGCACCAGGCTGTCCAGCAGGAGGCGGCTCAACGGGAAGTGGCCCAGGAAGTTGCTTGCAAAATGAGCCTGGAATTGGTCTTCGGTTGGGCCTTCAGGAACCAGCATAACAACAGCTGAAAACACAGATTCACTGGAGTAACTCTGACTGTGAGTGAGTGTCCTCACAATATATCAAAGAATTAGATATTAAAATCATCTAAATCGTGATCATAGTACAGTTGAAGTCTGATTATTGGCCCTCTTGAATTATTCGCCCCCCTGTACATGTTTTCCCCAATTTCTGTTTAATAGAGAGATGTTTTCAACACATTTCTAATCATAACAGTGTTAATAACTCATCTCTAATAACTGATGTCTTTTCTGTTTGTCATGATGACAGCACATAATATTAGACTTGATATTCTTCAAGACACTAGTGTTCAGCTTAAAGTGACATGTAAAGGCTTCACTAGGGTAATTAGGGTAAAGTTAGGGTAATTAGGCAAGTCATCGTATAACAGTGGTTTGTTCTGGAGACAATCCAACACTATTATTGCTGAAGGGGGCTAATAATATTGACCTTAAATGGCATTAAAACAATTAAAAACTGCTTTTATTCTGGCCAAAATGAAACAAATAAGACTTTCTCCAGAAGAACAAATATTAGAGGAAACACAGTAAACAATTCGTGAATCTGTTCAACATCATCAGGGAAATATTTGAAGAAGAAATAGAAATAAAATAATTTTGACTTCAACTATATATGAAATATCCATATCACAGAGAAGTGCAATAAATTAAATTTGTTTTATGTGCAAAGTATATAATAAAGTCTAAATGTTTGCATCTTGACATTATTTTATATGTATAATTATTTACCTCAGAAAAATATCTATTACCTGTTTTTTTTAGTGTGATCATTCATTCATTTTTCTTTGGCTTAGTCCCTTATTTTATCAGGGGTCGCCACAGTGGAATGACCCACCAACTATTCCAGCATGTTTTATACAGCAGATTCACACTCATACACTACGGCCAATTTAGTTAATCAATTCCCCTATAGAGCAAGTATCTATTAGTCTAAATGTTTGCACCTTGACAGTATGTTTTATGTATATTTATTTATCTATCATCTAAATATCTACTACCTGTTTATTTTACTATGATCATTACATAAATAATTTATTCTTAAAAAAGTATTATAAAATATAAGGCGAAGCAGTGGTGCAGCAGTTAGCGCTGTCGCCTCACAGTAAGAAGGTCGCTGGGTCGCTGGTTCGAGCCTCAGCTGGGTCAGTTGGTGTTTCTGTGTGGAGTTTGCATGGTCTCCCTGTGTTCGCGTGGGTTTCCTCCAGGTGCTCCGGTTTCCCCCACAGTCCAAACACATGCGGTACAGGTGAATTGGGTAGGCTAAATTGTCTGTAGTGTATGAGTGTGTGTGTGGATGTTTCCCAGAGATGGGTTGCGGCTGGAAGGGCATCTGCTGCGTAAAAAATGTGCTGGATAAGTTGGCGGTTCATTCCGCTGTGGCGACCCCGGATTAATAAAGGGACTAAGCCAACAAGAAAATGATTGAATGAATTATAAACTATAATTTTTTGTTAGTTATATTGTAATAATCGATCAGTTTACTAAGACGATCAAACCAATGACTGTAATTAATAAAATATAATTGAATATTTACAAATAAACATGCTTTCATTTTCTTTTCGGCTTAGTTCCTTTTTTAATCAGTGGTCGCCACAGCAGAATAAACCGCCAACTTCCAGCCACAACCCAGTACTGGCAAACACCCACAAACCCTTATTCACACACACACTCATACCCTACGGCCAGTTTAGTCGATCAATTCCCCTATAGTGCATGTGTTTGGACTGTGGGGGAAACCGGAGCACCCGGAGGAAACCCACACGAATGCAGGGAGAACATGCAAACTCCACACAGAAATGACAACTGACCCAGCCGAGACTCGAACTAGCAACCTTCTTTCTGTGAGGCCACAGTGCAACACCACTACGCTACAATGACGACCAAATATTTAATAATAATAATTTCATATAAAAATATGACTATTATTATTAGTAAAATTGTTATGTATTTGTTAACGCTGGGCAATGTTCAGGGTGTTGCTATACAGTTGCTATGATAACGTTAAGCAGTTGTTAGAATGTCCTACCTTGTAGTCAAGGTGTTGCTATAGAAATGATAGAATGCTTATAAGGTTGTTATAGATATGCAGTTGCTAGAATGTGGTTTTCAAGGTGTTGCTATGCAGTTGCTAGAATGTTCTATGTGGTTGTCAGGGTGTTGCTATGCAGTTAATAGAATGTTTATGAGGTTGTTAGAGATATGCAGTTGCTAGAATGTGGTTGTCAAGGTGTTGCTAGAATGTTATATGTGGTTGTCAAGGTGTTGCTATGCAGTTGATAGAATGTTCTATGTGGTTGTCAGGGTGTTGATATGCAGGTGCTATAATGTTATATGTGGTTGTTAGGGTGTCATTAGGCAGTTGCTAGAATCTGTATGTGGTTGTCAGTGTGTTGTTATGAGGTTAGAATGTTTATATGGTTGTCAGGGTTTTGATATGCAGGTGCTAGAATGTTTGTGAGGTTGTTAGAGATATGCAGTTGCTAGAATGTGGTTTTTAATGTGTTGCTATGCAGTTGCTAGAATGTTCTATGTGGTTTTCAGGGTGTCACTAGGTGGTTGCTAGAATCTTTATGTGGTTGTCAGGGTCTTGTTATGCAGTTAGAATCTGTATGTGGTTGTCAGGGTGTTGCTATGCAGTTGTTAGAATGTTCTATGTGGTTGTCAGGGTGTTGCTATGCAGTTGTTAGAATGTTCTATGTGGTTGTCAGGGTGTTGCTATGCAGTTGTTAGAATGTTCTATGTGGTTGTCAGGGTGTTGCTATGCAGTTGCTAAAATGTTCTATGTGGTTGTCAGGGTGTTGCTATGCAGTTGTTAGAATGTTCTATGTGGTTGTCAGAGTGTTGCTATGCAGTTGCTAGAATGTTCTATGTGGTTGTCAGGGTGTTGCTATGCAGTTGCTAGAATGTTCTATGTGGTTGTCAGGGTGTTGCTATGCAGGTGCTAGAATGTTCTATGTGGTTGTCAGGGTGTTGCTATGCAGGTGCTAGAGTGTTCTATGTGGTTGTCAGGGTGTTGCTATGCAGGTGCTAGAATGTTCTATGTGGTTGTCAGGGTGTTGCTATGCAGGTGCTAGAATGTTCTATGTGGTTGTCAGGGTGTTGCTATGCAGGTGCTAGAGTGTTCTATGTGGTTGGCAGAGTGTTGCTATGCAGGTGCTAGAATGTTCTATGTGGTTGTCAGGGTGTTGCTATGCAGTTGCTAGAATGTTCTATGTGGTTTTCAGGGTGTTGCTATGCAGGTGCTAGAATGTTCTATGTGGTTGTCAGGGTGTTGCTATGCAGGTGCTAGAATGTTCTATGTGGTTGTCAGGGTGTTGCTATGCAGGTGCTAGAATGTTCTATGTGGTTGTCAGGGTGTTGCTATGCAGGTGCTAGAGTGTTCTATGTGGTTGGCAGAGTGTTGCTATGCAGGTGCTAGAATGTTCTATGTGGTTGTCAGGGTGTTGCTATGCAGTTGCTAGTGTGTTCTGGGTGTGAAGATCAGGAAGGTGTTTGTGAGGATCAGTGCTGATTCTAATCAGAGTAAATGAACATGTGATGGAGTTCAGCACATCTGATTACACTGACCCCATTACTGCTCACTCTCATTACACTCTGCCCTCATCAGTCAGACCTATAACAGCACACTGATGAAGATGACTGAGGTGTTTACACACACACACACACACACACACACACACACACACACACACACACACACACACACACACACACACACACACACACACACACACACACACACACACACACACCTCCTCTCCTGTTTTCAGTGGCGCTCTTCATTGTTCAGACGCACTGAGGAGTGTGTAATGGGGATTACACTGATATAAATAGTGTTTTAATCAGAGATGGGGTCTAGTAAAGACAGACTAACGTCATTAATGACTGCCTGAGGTGACGATGTCCAAATCTAGAATAACACACACTGCGACCCAAAAATGAGACGCAGGTCTGCTGTGACGGGTCACACACTGCTGTCATAATCTCCTGATCACCATCAACCAGAAAATATGGAAGTAAGATAATAATAAAATAGTTTTCATTGAAAATATTCATGGGTATACATACAGTCTTGTTGAATTAATTATTATGGGTGTTTGAGAATGATCTTCATTAGTGTGTAACACAGCTCTGAGTGAAGTGAAATATCCAGCTCAGGGTAAATCTGTAAGTGCACCGTGTTTAAAACTATTGATTCATCTATTAAAGAGTTGACTCAGAGTGGTAATTGGGTAATGAATCTTTAGCCGTGTCGGCGTGACGTCAAGCCTCGCCCATTTGTTGAGCGCGCAGACCCAGGAAAATGAAACCCCCGGCCCCACCCACAAACACCTTAGAAAGAAGAGGAGGAAGACAAACACTGCAGCAGATCCCGGCTGAATCGTGTCATGCAGACGCTGTGCTCTAAAGTTTAAGGGAGAGTTAGTGTTATTTTCCCTACCGTAAAATGAGGCTGTGAAGAGTCAGTGGGTGAAGATTATTTCTGCAGAAATACCTCAGCATTATCACCCCAGCCTTGTGCTGTGTTCTCATCATTTCTCTGACGAGTGCTTCTGGAATCTACAACAGGGGATTCATCGGCCGTTTGTTAACCCCCTGGGGTCGAAGACCGCGGATACGCGTTCTGACAAGTTTTTACCTCATTGAGCTAAAATAAACCTAAATTACACTTTCAGTTTTGATCGTACAGATAAGATCAATACATCAATCGAATCTGTTAGGTGTCTAGTTTTAAATGTGTACACTCACAACAAAAACAAATGTGTGTGCTTTTGCAAAACAAGGATAATAAACAGTGAAGTCTTTTCTCTCTCCGTGAACTGTTTTTTAGAAACGCGTCAGTAAAATGCGCTGAAGCTTCGCGAAAATAAAACACCCAGAGATGAGACACATATGTTTATAAAGCTTGAGGTGTCTACTTTTAAACGCAGCTATGCATGTTGAAAACAAATACAGTTTGATAAAGTAATCAGTATGAAACCAACGCTATGTCTAGCTTCTCGGTCTGAGCTCATTAGAGTTAATGCGACCACGGCCACGAAGTGAATTGAACTGAGGTGAAGTTGAATGAACTGAGGTGAGCCAGCCAGGTGATAATGAGCACGCTCCCCGAGACATGGCATCAAACAACAAGTTTTATTATAGTTACTTATTTTTGCTTGAACGATGGCACGTTACACGGGTGAAGAAGCACTGGACTAAACAGTGACAAAGAATTTACCTTCTCCTCAGAGGAAGAGTGCGACTCTGATGACGAGCGCATGCATTTTGAAGAACGTCTAGACCCAGCAAAGGACAGAATTCCTGTCGATAAGTCTTTTATTCTAACCTTTATGATTTATATGAAATATGTCCTTACAGGCCACTTATAGTTTCATTGCTATACAAAGTGTATCCTATAACGTATAGCGTATAATGATAAACATAGGCCTATATAATGAAAAATGTAACGTTATATGAAATAAATAAATATATTATTATTAAATTATATATTATTATTAATAAATATATTATTATTAAATTAATAATAATAATAAATTATTATTATTATTATTATATGTATATTATAAAAATAAATACTTGTTTACAATACAGGTGCTGTTCTGTTTAAAATTCCTATGTGGTAACTGAGTTTATTTGGTTAACTAGTATCGAGTTATTTTGTGTGATAGTTAAATATATTTTAAATAAACTGCAAACAAAAAAATATATAAATAAACTTATTTTTTCTCAGATTCTTTCTTGAAACTCTTAGTCACATACCTGTCTGATGGCTCATTATGCAGCTCATTATGCAGGTCTTTGTCTTCAGGTGTGACTCACTGCATAGTAATGATAGTTCACGCCTTCTCGCATAAACTATTTTCACACAGAAAGTGACTTAGAAATTTTAATTCATTGTATTGTTTTCTGTGAGAGAGTGAACAAGATGATTCTCACATCATTTTGAAGCAAAAACACTAGGCTACAAGATCCAGTTCTCAAAAGTCTTGTGCACAAATGTTCTCTGTGTGTTTCACCGCCTTGTTTCAGTGACTTCAAAATTTTAGTTTTCACTAACCACGCATAAACGTTTCTTTCTCAAAAACACAAACACATACAAACTTGCTGCTTAGGTATTATTGTAGCCCGACTTGTGCTGTTTACGGTGTTATCACACTTTAGCCATTCATATGTTTTTAAGATACTGAAAACAACACAAATGTCAGAGCATGTCAAAGCTTCTCCAGAGCCCCAAAACACCCTCAGACCCCAGAGGGTTAAAGGAAGGATCAGAAAAGACTACTGATGTATGAGACGTTGTCAGACCTCGACAGGAACTTTACAGTACACCATTCATGGTTCAGTTTCTTCCTCCATTTCACAAGGGTTAGTAACTTGTGCGATTAAAATGTCTGCCTCCTTGTTTCTCTAGCTTGCAAACGCTAGCTGCGTCCCAAATGGCACAGTATACACTATGCACTCATGCACTATAAACTTATGCACTTACACACTCAACAGGATAGTATATGTATGTAGTGTCATCCCAAATGGCCAACTTAGTTTTTTACTTAGCAGAAATTCAAACCATTTTCCTGATGACGTTTAACGGTTTCCAAATGAGTCAAATAAACGACAGAATTATCAAATAATACCTGCCGTGAGTGTAACTGCATTCACCATCGGGAGGCGCTATAATCACTCTTGTAGGAGAATTTTGCTTTCACCATCCAAAATAAATAAAGTTATCCAACATGTGCGCCCGATAGCTCCGCCCCTTCTGCTACATGAGCAAACCTGTGGTCGTTAAGTGCGTGAAGTGTCCATCATTACACACTTCACTTTACCGGCTGAATGAGTGCATCATCCGTGTAATTAAAGTGCACTTATTATTATTAGAGTTTTCAGTGTGAACACACTACTTACACTATTTATACTAAAAAATGGCGTAGAATAGTGCATTCGTATGTGATTTGGGATGCAGCGGTGCTTTCACACCTGTGAATCGATTCAGTTGTTCCGAAACAGAGATTAAAATTGTTACATTGTTGCTCTTTGCTCTTGGAGCGGTTCGCTTTCACACTGCAAAGTTTCTAATCGGACCAAAAGAGCTAAAACAAGTCACGTGCGAGTAAACTCTCCTCACATTGGTCAGAGTGTCAGGGTTTATTTTGCAGCGTCCCGCTCAGCTGTCAGGAGAGGTGGTGGTTTGGTGGTGATTGACAGGGTGCGCGCGCGTGACGTGTCTGAGGAGAGACACGGTGGGGAGGGGTGAGAAGGGTGCGCGACGATGCCTATTTGAGGACTGGGAGAGAGACGCGAGATTACCGGGAGATCATCACTCGTTTGCGGGCATCCGGAGACTCGCGAAACTTCCCGCCCTACTCATAATTCTCTCTTCATGTAGCCGTAAGCCTATTACATATCCATAAACACTGTGATATAACCGCGCTCGGATCGTATCGCTTTCTCACTGCAATCGAACCGCTCCAGGGTTCGTTTCAATCAAGCCGAGACCACCTCACTCAAGCGATCTCGGAGCGATTACTTTGGCGCGGAACAGAGCGCGATTGCCCTGTTCACATATGCCAATCGAACCGCGCTAACTGGGCAAACAAGATACGTTCCGAAACAAAAGTGTAGGTGTGAAAGCACCCTAAGTATTTAATTGTGTTTTGTCACTTGTAACAAGCGTTGGGGAGTAACTAGTTACATGTAATGACTTGCGTAATTTAATTACAAAATAAAAGTAACAGTAATTCAGCCTGTTGTTGGAAAAAACCCCCAAAATCAAAACATGAGCCTTTTATAATGCATAATAGGGGCTCTGTAAAGCACAAAAAAATGCATGGCATGGAAATGACAAAAGTGCAATCACAGTTACTGCAATAGCTTTTCGCTTTTCGATTTTACTCCCGTGCGGAAACATTTGCCGTATGCTGTCAGATTCATCTTTCAGGAGGTTGTCGGATTACGAACAGTAGAAACCATCATGAGCACATCACATTCCTGCTGTAGTTCAGGCGTAATAAACTGTGAAACTGCTGTATTCTGTGTCACGCTAATGATTTAGTGTTGTATTGAGTCAGTCATGCATCAACCCGCTTTCAGGAGGAGCTCATGTGAAACCATCTACAGACATATTCCTGTGCACTTACACAATCCAAATATCAAACATTAAATAATAATAATGTGTTGCAGTGGAGACACTGTAGCGTAGTGGTGTTGCACGGTGGCCTCACAGCAAGAAGGTCGCTGGTTTGAGTCCCAGCTGGGTAAGTTGATATTCCAGTGTTGAGTTTGCATGTTCTCCCAGTGTTGGCGTGGGTTTCCTCCGGGTGCTCCGGGTTGCCCTACAGTCCAAACACATGCACTATAGGGGAACTGATCAACTAAACTGGCTGTAATGTATGAGTGTGTGTGTGAATGAGTGTGTATGGGTGTTTCCCAGTGCTGGGTTACAGCCACCCAGAGCACCCTAGCAACTGTATAGCAACACACACTAACAAAGGTTTAGCAACACTCTTAAAATCATCCAGAAAACCCTAGCAACTGCATAGCTACGCCCTGTCAACCACACAGAACATTCTGGCAATTGTATAGCAACACCCTGACAACCATCCAGAAGACACTAGCAATTACATGACATCACCCTAGCAACCGAATAACAGCACACTGACAACCACCCAGAACAGTTCAGCCACTGTATAACAACATGACATGGAGCACCCAGAGCAACTGTAACCTTATCTGACAGCCATCCAACTGCATAGCAACACCCTGACAACCACCCAGAACACACTAGCAGCCATATGCTAGAGTGTGCAATACAGTTACTAAGTTGCTCTGCGTGGTTGCCAGGGTGTTGCTTTGCAGCTGCTAGTGCGTTTTGGGTGATTGTCTGGGTGTAAATAGTAAATAGTTTCTAGGTTGTAACAGATGGCTGTCAGATTGTTGCTATGTTGTTATACAGTTGCTAAGATGCTCCGGTGGTTGTCAGTATGTTGCTATTCAGTTGCTAATGTGTTCTGGAGGGGTTGTCAGGGTGTTGCTATGCAGTTTGTAGAGTGTTCTGAATGGCTGTCAGATTGCTGCAATGCAGTTGCTAGCATGTTCCTGTGGTTGTCCTGGTGCTGTTTTACAGTTGCTAGGGTGCTAAGAGTGATTGTCAGGGAGTTGCTATGCATTTGCTAGTGTGTACTGGATGGTTGTCAGAGTGTTGCAATGTAATTGCTAGTATATTCTCGTGGTTGTTCTGGTGTTGTTATGCAGTTGCTAGGGTACTCTGGATAGTTGCTAGGCACATAATACTGCATTGAAAGTTTGTTTCAGATGCTTGTTGCTGGAGAGATGGATCAGTTATGAAGATGAGTTTGAAAGCAGTCAGAAGAATCTGAGGTTGTAGCACATTTCTATAGTAAAATGTCATTCTTATTAATACTAATGAGCACTTATTAAAATTATTATAGCTGTTGTGTTATCTCCAAGTATGGAGATTGGAGCTTTAAAACTACAGGATGAGTTCAGAGTCAGAAACGGTACACAAACACTGAAGAGATGTTGTGAGGGTACCATTATTGATGAGCAGGTGCAGTGGAAGACCTCGCTGTGTAAACCTCTGTAAGTCTCACTGATGCCACATCCAGAAGCTCAAGGTCCACTGCGGAAACACACACACACACACACACACAGACAGACACACACACACACACACACACACACACACACACACACACACACACACCAACACACACACACACACACACAGACAGACAGACACGTCAGTGAGAAGAACATATGTGACAGATAGAAATGAACCCTCCTGTAAGATCATCATGTTAGCTTGTTTGTTTGTGTTTCAACAGTTCACACTCAGCTGATGATCTATCAAAAGCTTGTTTGGCATGCTGTCCCAGGAGAGAGCCCTGAGCTCAAGAGATCCTCGAGCCCATGCAGGGCTCCCTCCTGTTGACAGAGCGAGAGGGGAGCTTGAGCTTGATTTATGTTATGTTATGCATTATGTATATCTTTGGATGGTGGGAGGTAACCGGAGAACCTGGGGGAAACCCACGCGGACTTGTGGAGAATATACAAACTCCTCACAGAAACACCCACCGGCTTGGCGGGGAGCAGGCCCGGCAGTGTTCTTGCTGTGTGGCAAACAGTTCTAACCACTGGGCCGCCGTGCCGCCCGATCAATGGTAAAGTAGGAGAATGGGGAGGAAGGGGGCTTTCTTCCAGACGAAGATAAATGTGAACTGAAGACTGTGGTTATTTATAGTAGCTTAGGAATCATTTGATTGGAAGATCATGATTGGTTAATGCGAGACCGGCTGTAATGAATCACAAGCATGTGATCCTCTCGAAAATAGTTTATACTGTACATAAACTTCACTTATTGAAACTATTTTCTACATTTACATTTAGCAGACGCTTTTATCCAAAGCAACTTACAAATAAGAAAAGGAAGCAATTTACACAACTATAAGAGCAACAATGAATAAGTATATATTTATTTTATTATATGTATTTTTGTAGTACAGTTAGCAGTAGAACCAAAGAGGCAATTGCAGATTAGGAAGGGAAGTGGAGACTAAATAGTTGAGTTTTTAGTGGTTTCTTGAAGACAGCGAGTGACTCTGCCGTTCTGATGCAGTTAGGGAGTTCATTCCACCAACTGGGCAGATTGAATGCGAGAGTTCGGGAAAGTGATTTCTTCCCTCTTTGGGATGGAACCACGAGGCGACGTTCATTCACAGAACGCAAGTTTCTGGAGGACACATACATCTGCAGAAGTGAGAGCAGATAAGAAGGAGCAAAGCCAGAAGTCGCTTTGTAAGCAAACATCAGAGCTTTGAATTTGATGCGAGCAGCAACTGGCAGCCAGTGCAAACGGATGAGCAGCGGAGTGACATGTGCTCTTTTAGGTTCATTAAAGACCACTCGTGCTGCTGCGTTCTGGAGCAGCTGAAGAGGTTTGATAGAGTTACGCCCTATTCACACGGGGCGTCAGCGTCAACGCTTCCCATTCACTTTGAATGGGTGACAACAGGCGTTGCCGAACTGCATTGTGGATCCGTCGGCACTGCTTCAGAAGTGTTCCTCGCTGCAGAAGTTGGGACCAGCTCAACTTTTCAAGCGCCGACGGAAGCGTCAGCCAATCAGATCGCTGTATGCAAATACACCAGCTCAGACAGTGGCCTATTGCTGACTGAATTTCATTGGCTGACGCTTCTATGACGATCGTTTCAGCTCCAACTTCAGACACGCCCTCTGTCAAGCGTTGACGCTGAAGCCCCGTGTGAATAGGGCGTTAGCTGAAGCCCGGCTAGTAGAGAGTTGCAATAGTCCAGTCTGGAGAGAGCAAACATGTTTTTTGCAGCAAACATGTTTCTATTTTATTGAAAATACTGTGGCTGCTGTGACAGATACATTTCCCACTTAGAGTTTTCATAATTTCACAGTTTTTGTAGTTTAGTTCAATTCAGAGCTGACTGAATTAGCTCAGTTCATAGTGAATTTAGTTCAGTTCTGAGTTTATTCTGATCTGTTCAGGGATGATTCAGATCAGTTCAGAGTTTATTGAAATCAGATCAAAGTTGAGAGCTTATTCAAATAAATTCAGAGTTGATTCAAATTACATCACAGAGGATTCAAATCAGTTCAGAGCTGATTCAGATCAGTTTAGAGTTAACTCAGAACAGAGTTAATTTCGATCTAATAAGAGATGATTCAGATCAGACCAGAATTGATTCAGATCAGAACAGAGTTGATTCAGATCAGGTCAGGGGTGTGTTTCCCAAAATCATCATTAGCCAAATAAGGTCGCAAGTTTCATCGCTACAAACACAGTTCGTTTACTTGGCATTTTCAAAATTCGTTGTTCCAACGAACATTCGCAAACTGCGTCGCAAACTTGTGCACTTGCAACTACACCACTGGAGCTTTAGTTAGAAACATTGTTCCTGGCTGTGTTCTATTCCCTCTTATCCCCCCTATGCCCTCTTCATGTAGAACATTCTAAATTTAAACTTGGAATGATTAAAATAAAGCAATAAGCTCATCTCTCTAAGCTGTAATTTGCTTTCAAAGTATTTTACAGTTCCGTTTCAGAGATCTTCATGTTTACTATTGTGCTCCCTTCGCAGTGCACTTTGAAAACATTGATGTCATTTTGAACAAAGCCTCATGACGAAAGCTATAGGTGACCTATTATTTACAAGCGGAATTTACATTAATCTTTTTAATTTATAGTGATATTTTATTTATAAATATCAATACTGTATATGACATGGACCTGCTGGTTAGAACATTTCTGCGGTGGTTTACATGTGTCAAATTTGAAAAAGTAGGCAAATTTTTTTAAAAATAAATAAATAATATCCTACTTAATAATAATAATAATAATAATAATAATAATAATAATCATCATCATCATCATCATCATCATCATCATCATTATCAATAATATTATAACTTTAATATTAAAGTATGATTTTTTTAAAATTTCCTTATGAATAATAAATATAGAATGTAATTTCTTAATAAATCGCCTCATTATTTATTTTATTATATGGTTTACATATGATATTAGAATAGGTGTTCGCTTTTGTAAGTGATTGTATGTGTTTTTGAATAGACTATGTAATGTTCTCAGTAATATTAGTAAAGGAAACACAGATCCTATATGTGCCGTTTACATATATTTCAGTTAATATGGAATGCGAGTGCAGGTTTTTACCAAAGCTAATATTGGAAAACACTCATCACTACAACGCTCTTTTCCCAAACGATGCATCGTACTATGATAGTTCAGCCGTGAGTTACGTCGCTGTTTGGGAAACGCACCCCTGTTCAGATCAGTGTTTATTTTTATATTTTGTATTAAAGATATATTTTGTGTAAAGTGTTGATAGAGAGAAGTATAGTCTGTTGTATTTGACAAGACACTTTGGATTGTGTCTCAATGAGAGTGGATTGAGGGCTCTTCAGAAACGCCTGCAGTAAGTTAGTGTGTGTGTGTGTGTGTGTGTGTGTGTGTGTGTGTGTGTGTGTGTGTGTGTGTGTGTGTGTGTGTTGGTTGAGTTGATGTGATGAACACAGACAGACCTGACGGCAAACTACACACACCCTACACTGCTGACATTAAAGGACTACATGATCTTTCTGCAACTGTTGCACTGCATACTACAGAGAGATAAAAATCCTGTCTTCAACTGTACATCATTTTGCCTCCGTTCTCAGTTTTGCACCACAAATTATTGTCTGCATTCACTGTTTTATTGAACAGCTGTCTCCATTAAAATAAAGTTTGGTCATCGAACATCTTTATAAATAGAAATAAAATGCATTTAAATTCAACCCAGTTATTGCAAAAATAAAGAAATCACTAAACTTTATCTTATTTCTGTTGCTTTTGAGCTTTCTTGTTTATTAAACAATTTATTTAATATTTTCCCTAAGATATTCATTTTGATGTACTGATTTTTGAACTGGCGACGCAGTGGCATAGTAGGTAGTGCTGTCGCCTCACAGCAAGAAGGTCTCTGGTTTGAGCCTCGGCTGGGTCAGTTGGTGTTTCTGTGTGGAGTTTGCATGTTCTCCCCGTGTTGGCGTGGGTTTCCTCCGGGTGCTCCGGGTTCCCCCGCAGTCCAAACACATGCGCTATAGTGGAATTAGCTAGGCTAAAATTCACCGTAGTGTATGAGTGTGTGAATGAGTGTGTGTGAATGTTTCCCAGAGATGGGTTACAGCTGGAAGGCCATCCGCTGCATAAAACATGTGCTGGATAAGTTGGCGGTTCATTCCGCTGTGGCGACCCCAGAATAATAAAGGGACTAAGCCGAAAATAAAATAAATGAATGATTTAATGTTTTTTTGTTAGATGTGTTGATCAGTTTTGTTCTTGGTACTGACTAATCTGATGTATCTGCACACATATATTACTGTAAAGCATCCTGGAGGAGATATCACTGTAAAAGGGAGATCTGAGAGGGGTACACTTATATATGCTGAGCACTTCATGCAGAAATAAAGGTTGCAGCATGCGCTTCTGATTCTGATAGTTTAAGCTTCATCCGTCTGACCTCAGGACAAAAGTGAATAATCAAACCATTAGCAGAGGCAAAGTGCTGCTTATTTATTTCACACTGCCTTGCATTACCATCATTATTATTATTCTGGGCATGACTGAGATGTTTGGCTGGACCTGAAGGGCGTCTGGCTGTGTGTTTAAGTGCCCTTCGTAGAGGACAATGACGGCAGCATGTTTTGTTTAAAGGGATAGTTCACCCAAAACTGATAATTGACTCAATATTTACTTTTCCTCAAGTAGCTTTAAACATTTACGAGTTTATTTCTTCTGTTGAACACAAAAGAAGCTATTTTGAGGAATGCTGAAAACCTGTAAGTCACACAGTTGCTGCAGATTTGTCGGCTGCACATCCATGATGCCAATCTCCCGTTCCACCACATCCCAAAGCTGCTCTATTGGATTGAGCTCTGGTGACTGTGGAGGTCATTTGAGTACAGTGAACTCATCGTCATGTTCAAGAAACCAGTCTGAGATGATTGAGCTTTATGACATGCTGCGTTATCCTGCTGGAAGTAGCCATCAGAAGATGGAGACACTGTGCTCATAAAGGGATGGACATGGTCAGCAGCAATACTCAGGTAGGCTGTGGCGTTGATGCTCAATTGGTACTAATGAACCCAAAGAAAATCTCCCCCACACCATTACACCACCACCACCAGCCTGAACCGCTGATACAAGGCAGGATGATCCATGCTTTCATGCTGTTGAGGCCAAATTGTGAGCCGAGCATCCGAATGTGTCAGCAGAAATGGAGACTCATCAGAGCAGCAACATTTCTCCAATCTTCTATTGTCCAGTTTTGGTGAGTCTGTGTGAATTGTAGCCTCAGTTTCCTGTTCTTAGCTGACAGGAGCGGCACCCGGTGTGCTCTTCTGCTGCTGTAGCCCATCCGCCTCAAGGTTGGACGTGTTGTGTGTTCAGAGATGCTCTTCTGCAGAGCTCGGTTGTAACGAGTGCTTATTTGAGTTATGCCTCATTCACACTGTCACTCTAGGTGGCGAATTGCTGCAAACAGCTCTGCGAAGGCCTACAGCACAGAAAACACAACCGGCCTCTGGGTGAGCTGAGAGAGGATCAAGTGAGCTCTACGTGTCGCTCAAGAAACTCGCTCTTCATTTGCATAAAGTTGAAGGATTCTCAACCTTGTTGTGTTGCTTGACACGCCCACCTGGTCACCAACGGTCACGGTCGCTTGCATAGATTGAGTTTGACAGAAGTCACTCTGCATTAAAATGAGTGGTTGCTTGTTGATTTGCCGCTGTAAGTCACTCGTAGTGTGCATGAGGCTTCATTGCTGTCTTTCTATCATCTGGAACCAGTCTGGCCATTCTCCTCTTACCTCTGGCCTCATCAACAAGGCATTTGCGCCCACAGAAATGCCGCTCACTGGATATTTCCTCTTTGTCGGAGCATTCTCTGTAAACCCTAGAGATGGTTGTGCGTGAAAATCCCAGTAGATCAGCAGTTTCTGAAATACTCAGAGCAGCCCGTCTGGCAGCAACAACCATGCCACGTTCAAAGTCTCTTAAATCCCCTTTCTTCCCCATTGTGATGCTCGCTTTGAACTGCAGCAGATCCTCTTGACCATGTCTACATGCCGAAATGAAGTGAGCTGCTGCCATGTGATTGGCTGATTACAAATTTGCGTTAACAAGCAGTTGGACAGGTGTACCTAATAAAGTGGCCGTTGCGTTTATATATCACAATACAGTACATTTTCAGTAAATTCAATTAATTAAAAGTTTAAAAATATTGATAACATTGAAGTTGTTTTTTAACATGTAAACTATATACTCATAATCACAAGTGTGATAATATACTGCAAAAGATAATTTTCTTATTTTCTATATAAGCCAAAAATATTGTCCTTGTTTTTAAATAGAGTCCAAATTAAGCAAGTTTTTTCTTAAAGCAAGCAAAAAAGCCATGAAACAAATTGTCCATACTATATATATATATATATATATATATATATATATATATATATATATATATATATATATATAGTTACTATATATATATATATATATATATATATATATATATATATATATATATATATATATATATATATATATATAGCTCCACCCACAGGAGCCCATCTCATTAGCATAAACAGCAGCCCTGAGTGAGAAGCAGCTGACTGTCCATTAGCCATTAGAGTGTTTGAGCTGCTGAAGATGATGTCAGCATAGAATCAGAGGATTATAGATGTGGAGTTTTAGATCAACAGCGATAGGAGCGACATAGACTGACAGAAGCATCAAGCACACACTCACACGCACAGCACTGACAACACACACACTGCTGTTTCACATCAGTAGCTCCGCCCTCTTCTGAAAAGAGCACAATCTCATTTGCATTTAAAGCGACAGTCACCAAAACACCACAATAAGGATCAAAGCCTGAAAGGGTCAGTTTCAGAGAGCTGGAGAACATTATCTGTGTGCTGTTCTCAGGTCAAACTTCACTACACCCTCTAGAGACAGCAGAGACGCATTTACAGCCTGTAAAAAGGCCATAATAGGTCACCTTTGTGCACCCTTCACAGAAGACAATGACGACAGCACGAATAAATACGGCTTTCAAAATTGAGGAAATGCTTTGTCCGGAGCGCAGGAGGCATGTGGCGAAATATCCGACTTCACAAGTGTTTCCATTTATCACTGAAGTCCAGCTCAGCGTGGAGGAATCATGGGCTCGGCCCGTGGGGGTTTTCCTCTGCCGTTTCAGACATTTCTCAGATTGAAGCTCAATCCCGAAGCGCTCCGAGGAAAACCTGCTTCACATTACTGCACAGGAAAACACGCTCGTCTTTCTAATCTTTCATCAGAGAAAGTAATATCTTTTCATTTTGGGCTGTCATCATCATCCATTCCTGACTCTTGTAGGACAGCATGAAGAAGCTTCAGACGGGTTTACAATAAAGCAAGTACCGCAAACAAAGCTGCTCTTCCTCAAGAGTGTTTGTGTTGTTTCTAGTCCAAATATCTAAACATTCTTAAACCAAGAAGCATTTTCTAGACAAGTAAAGCTATTGTTTTGATTTCAGAAATTTGGAGTTATTTAAGATTTAGGATTTGAAGAATCAAAGAACCCCTAATATGCATTATAAAAGGTCATATTTTGGTTTTTGATTCTGGAATACAGCTCAGTGATGGTTGTTGATAGTTTAGAGCACAGATGTCAAACTCAGTTCCTAAAGGGCCGCAGCTCTGCACAGTTTAGTTCCAACCCTAATTAAACACACCTGATCAAACTAATTGAGTCCTTCAGGCTTGTTTGAGACCTACAGGTAAGTGTGTTGGAGCAGGGTTGGAACTAAACTGTGCAGGGCTTCGGCCCTCCAGGAATTGAGTTTGACACCCCTGGTTTAAAGTTATACAGCGGGTATTATAGAGTCCAAATCAGCAGAGCATTTAAGAATTGTGCATATTTGTGTGCGTGCATCTCTAAGTAAGTACCCGAAATCACTGTAATATGTATCTATATGGAGTTTCACATAATCAGACTCATTAGGGCTGTAGCATGCCAATGCATAGATTTAATTCGGCTATACGGTTGTATTATTGTTAATATGTTCGTCAGTTGAGA
The DNA here is from genome assembly GCF_052040795.2 of Danio rerio. Taxonomy (NCBI): domain Eukaryota; kingdom Metazoa; phylum Chordata; class Actinopteri; order Cypriniformes; family Danionidae; genus Danio; species Danio rerio. Next base: position 58,183,588 of record NC_141029.1, on the reverse strand, counting down.
TGTTTGGCACAGATGTTGTGTATTTAATGCAAATAAACCTTGATTGAAACATAATCAGACCGTGATAGTGCAACTAGCACATGCGCACTGAGTTGTTCATGATTAACCTGGATGCACGAGCGCAGCAGCTGTGTTCACGTGAAGAACCCCCCCCTACCCACACACACGCACACACACACACACACACACACACGCACACGCACACGCACACACACATTACAGCCAGTTTAGTTGATCAGTTCCCCTATAGCGCATGTGTTTGGACTGTGGGGGAAACCAGAGCACCCGGAGGAAACCCACGCCAACACAAGGATAACATGCAAACTCCACACAGAAACGCCAACTGACCCAGCTGAGGCTCGAACCAGAGACCTTCTTGTTGTGAGGCAAGAGTGCCACCCACTAAGCCACAGCATCGCCTTCTCACAAGAACATGTATTAACTAGTTTTAATTGAAATGTTTTGCTCACACACGGGCATCTGTAGCTCCGCCCTCTTCTGAAAAGAGCACAATCTCATTTGCATTTAAAGCGACAGTCACCAAAACACCACAATAAGGATCAAAGCCTGAAAGGGTCAGTTTCAAAGAGCTGGAGAACATTATGTGTGTTATATCCTGAGTTCAAACTCAAACACACACACACACACACACACACACACACACACTAGAGACAGCAGAGACGCAGTTTACATCTTGTAACAATCAGCACAATAGGTCCCCTCAAATTCCACACACTAATCTAACAGAGATGTATTTTAATTGTGGGAAATGGAAGTGAACTCTTGTAAATCTCTTCAGGTCACGTGCGTTGGGTGGAGATTATTATTCTGCAGTTTCAGATAAGAGCTCGCAGCTGCAGATCTGCTTTTTGCAGCCCCCTCGCGCAGATTTACCGTGTTTTACAGCATTTTACAGCACTGCAGGCCGTGATGAATCATTCACAGTGACTCATGCTCTGAAATTACTGCAGAATCTTTGAAGAATCCCATGCAGACGACAGTCGAGCACTTACTAGTGTCCCAGTGCCTTACATAGAAACTAGTGCCTTCTGAGTGGATTACTCATCAAAGTTAATCAGCTACACTAAAATTTGCATTACCCTTGTGTGCTGTTGGGTCATTTTCATCCACTCTGGGCTGATTTTGAGTCTTTATTTGACCTCAGCTTTCTCTGTGTTTCAGCAAATGGAATTAGTTTTGGAGAGAAATCATATTTTGAGTCATATTTTGGGTAAATTCTTGGAAACTGTCAAAAGCTCAACACACTCTGGGCAGACTGACTCCCCTGTTGGTAATGTTTGTGCCCTATTGACTTCCATTATCATGCCTGTAGCCAGGGGGGGTTCAGGTGCTTCGGACGAACCACCTCCTCGGCCAAAAGGTCCAGAATTTGTCCTTTTAGTTATTTTATGTAATTTAATATTATAATATATATATTATATAAATAATATAATATATTTATATTCAATATATATTGTAATAAAGTGTCATTTTAAATAACTCTGGCCCGTAATTCGAACCCAATAGAGCCTCAAAGCCACAATTATGTGACGCAAGTCACGTGATATAACCCACTGAGCGGTCACATTTGAATCTTTGATGCGACATCCATGGATAGCTACTGAGTTACGCTGTTGGTCGAAAAGAGCAAGGAGACAGAAAAGGCAGGCAGCGGCGTCATTATAGCAAAATATTTAACATGTTCATAAAGAATGCCAAACAGGTAAGTGACTTCCTAATAGATGAAAATCTGCCCCTGAGGTTCTAGGCTAACTGGCTGGATTAGCCTGGACGCCCTGTATATTTATTGACTTGTCCAGTACATGACCTCCCTTTCCCTAGTTCTGACATTTTTTAAATAACTGCCAGATGAAGGCTTTAATGGCAAGCGGACTCCTCTGCCGTCAGATGTCACTTTACAGCAAAAGGCGCTAATCCCGTCACGTCTGTGTTTTTGAGGCTGTTTGCTCACTTATTCTGATCGGATATAAACCTGATCGCTCAAACCACTTCAGAGGGTGATTTGGGATGCATTTCAGATGAAGCTGGATAGGTATTATCAGTTTTTGGACAAAATTAATATAAGCTAAATAAATTATTAAATCTGACCTGCGTCTGAAACACCTGTAGGTGCGCATTTACAGCCAAAATTCTATTAAAACATGTTTACTAAAGCATAAAACATGTTTTAACTTTTCAGACCTGTAGCCAGGGGGGTTCGGGTGGTTCAGAAGACCCATCCCTCACTGACAAAGGTCCAGCATTTGTCCCAAATGAGCTTATTGGTCCTATTTTCACCCTATTTTGACTGCTATGCCATCATAAATAATGAAAATAATCCATCAAAAAAGGCTTTTTTTTTACCAAAGAGGCTAGAAAAAAATCTGAAGAATTAATTATTATTGTTATTATTATAATGTTTTAATTTTTTTTTTTTAACTGGCCAAACTGTGACTGAGGACAGTTGAATGTGCTTGGCCAGTTTGTTTTTTGTCTAATAAATGATATATATTTTTTACTTTAAAACTTTAACAGCTTGCTATTTTTTCCTAATGACATATGATGTAATAAATTTGTATTTTAAAAATGAGTCTTGTTTGAATTTTTTTACTGCAATTTTTAGGAAACATTTTTAGTACATCAAAAAGTGTGGTTATGATGACATATGACTGGCTAATCCAGCAAAAAAGTCACTAAAATGCAGAAACTGAGGCATATAACTGCAAAAAGAACCACTTATTGAGAAAAAAAAGAACCACCCCTTACACCAGGCTGGCTACGGGCCTGATTATAATCACATTTATTGATTGCGAAGCCAGAATGAAAAAAAATTATTCAGAGATAATTCCTTGGATTTACTCAATTTTTTTATGTTAAGTGGTTGTAAACAATTTTTTTGTGTTCAATTTAAACAAACAAATTAAGTTGAAGAATATTAAACTTAATTTATTTGTTTAAATTCAACACAAATAAATTGTTTGCAACAGCTCTGCATGCAACACTTTTTTCAGTGCATGGCAGCAGATAATCATGCATTCTGATGGTTTCCCTGTTAAAAATAGGAAGATTTGTCATTTTTACTGTTGACCTGAGTAAAGTGATTAGTTTAAGTAAAGTCTCTGGTGCATATGGAGAGATGTTTTTACAGGTGGTTTGTAAAGCCCACTCACCTGTGTGAGGCACACTCAGAAATGCACAATTTAAACGACATGACACACGTGTAGTCAGAAATAGACAACTTTCCTTTGTTCTTATTAGTGTGTTTACACACATCTATAATTCATGCACATTTTGGAAGAGAGCATAATAAAATGCTTAATGGAACTCCAAAAAGCACATTCATTCATTCATTTTTCTTCAGCTGAGTCCCTTTATTCATCAGGGTTCGCCACAGTGGAATAAACCGCCAACTATTTCAGTATATGTTTTACGCAGTGGATGCCTTTCCAGCTGCAACCCAGCATTGGGAAACACCCATACACTCTCATTCTCACACACACACTCATACACTACGGCGAGTTTAGTTGATCAATTCCCCTATAGCGCATGTGTTTGGACTGTGGGGGAAACTGGAACACTCAGAGGTAACGCACGCCAAGACGAAAGAACATGCAAACTCCACACAGAAACACCAACTGACTCAGCCGGGACTCAAACCAGTGACCTTCTTGCTGTGAGGACACAGTGCTAACCACTGAGCCACCGTGGCACCCAAGATGCACATGAATTTTTAAAATAAAATATGCAGACAACTGAGGTAAACTACATACCATAGAAAAAATTAGCATAAACTACGATGGAAGCACATTTACTGAATAATATCACACACACTCTCATGCTTTCACTAGCATATGTGCACACACACACACACACACACAGTTGTATAAAGTTTGGCTGCAGGCTCTGGAGCTCATAGAAACAGATCTTGTCTAAACAAGTTCATCAGCAGCTATAATGACTAACAAAAGCTGCACTGTCAAAATGGTCTATCATCAAAAAAGATATTAATTATAATATTAATAATAATAATAATAACAATAATAATATTAATAATAATAATGATGATGATAACATTAATAATAACAATAATAATAATAATAATAATAACAACAATAATAATAATAATAATTATTATTATTATAATTATAATATTAATAATAATTGTATATATATACATATATATATATATATATATATATATATATATATATATATATATATATATATATATATAACACACTTATGTTGCCATATATGAGTTATTGTGCTGAAATTTGGGGGTATACATATAAATCTAATTTATGATCCGTATGTACAATGCAGAAAAAAGTAATCAGACTGATGGAAGGTATGGGGTATTTGGAGCATACAAATCCTTCATTTTTAAAATTAAAGATACGTAAATTCAATGATTTGGTTAAATTTAAAACAGCACAGTTTATGTTTAAAGCCAGGAATAAATTACATCCAAAATGTTTACAAAAGTTTTTTGAAGAAAGACAAGGAGGAAATAACCTGAGAGAAGAAGTAAATTTTAGGAGGTTGAAAACAAGAACAATTTTATAAAGTGTGTGTATGTCTGTCTGTGGTGTGAAATTATGGAAAAGTTTAGATTAGACTCTCAAACAATGTCAGCATAATAATCAGTTTAAAAAGTTGCATAAATATATATTATTAAAGGAATATAATGATGAGGGTGATTGAAAAAGGGTAAAATAAGAAAGATATGAGGAAACTTTATTTAATGGCTATACTATGTTTTTTTTTTTTTTTTTGGGGGGGGGGGTCTGTGTTACAAAATGTGGATTTAAACATATTGTATGTCAAAGATGCCAAAAGGATAAAATATGTCTCATGTAAAAAAAGAGATGAGTAAAAGAAGAAATAAGTTTAAGTAATAGACGAATGAAGTATGTGGTAATGGGGTGGGAAAATAATACGCTTGTCCTTCATCTCACTCCATTTTTGACCATGTTGAAATGTATTTTTTGTTCATGATATTTTAAGTATGATATTTTTGATCGAAAACAAATAAATCAAATCAAATTATAATGATTGTTAATAATATTCCTCGCTCCTGTCGCCACTGGCTTGCTTGTTTGGAGCTTGTAGAGCTGTGCATGGATGGATTTGCTCTTCAGTGTTTGGACTCTCAGCAGTGAATATTAAAGCACACTGAACTGAACTTCAACTCTGAACACTGGACTGACACTGTTTCAGTTGACTAGAACTTCTATGTTAAGCTGCTTTGACACAGTCTACATTGTATAATTGCTAGAGGAATAAAGATGAATTGAATTGAATCATTAATATCATGAAAATAATAATTTTTAATGCTAATTATTATGTAAAACCCGGTGATTATAGTAATAACTTACAATGTAACTAATAACTTATTAACTTTATTATTACTATTATTATTATTATTATCATTATTATTATTATTATTACAACTACTACTGCTGCCACTGATGCTGATGATGATAATAATAATGAAGTTTATAGAATCTGTCCAGGATTTTAAGCATAATGATGATCCATTTGTTTAATAAATGATGGCACTCAGTGTAAATGCAGAAGTGTCAGACCTCTGATGTGAAACACCAGCCAAAGGTGCCTGTTTGTACAATAATTTACCATTTTGTCAGTCAGATGACAGATTGCATTGATGGGTTTATCAGAAAGGCTTCAGTGATATCTTTATAACGCAGTGTAATGATTATATCTTCCTCATTCTGCATCCAGCTGCTCGTCTGCTTTAGTAAATGCCGCAGGGGCTCATGGGAAAACACCTGCATCTCTTTGACTGATTTATGCCAGACTGAAGCCTGCATCTTTTAAGGCTTGAATACAGAAGAATTGCCAAGCAACCTGAAACCCGCAGCAGTGCATCTGCATGCAGAGGAAGAGCTGAGATTCAGACAAACCAGCTCTGTTGAACTCAGCGGGAAACTCAGCACAGAACACGCTCAACATGCACAAAACACAACACACACCTCTGATATACTGAGCTGAAATGGAGAGGGAAAACAAAAATCATGCAAAAAATCAGGCACAAAACACAAACAAGTGCAAAAAACATGCACAACAAATGTACAAAAACATGCACATAAAACAAACATGCGCAAAAAAATTAACAAAAAAAACATGAGCAAAAAAAACATGAACAAAAAACAAGCATAAACAAAAAACATGAACAAAAAACAAACATAAGGCAAGGCAAGGCAAGGCAAGTTTATTTATATAGCACATTTCATACACAGTGGCAATTCAAAGTGCTTTACATAAACAGGAATAAAAAAGACAAGTTTAGGAAAATAAAATGCAGACAATAAAAATTATTAAAAACAGATAAAAACAAATTAAAATGAGTTAGAATAGGTTATAAAAGAATGAAAAAGAAAACGAAAAACATAATAGTGCGATCTGTCGGACGCAGCACAGTGCTCATTCAGTAAAGGCACAGCTAAACAGATGTGTTTTCAGTCTTGATTTGAATGTGCCTAATGTTGGAGCACATCTGATCATTTCTGGAAGCTGATTCCAGCAGCAAGGGGCGTAGTGGCTGAAGGCAGATTCACCCTGCTTAGACTGAACTCTTGGAACTTCTAGTTTATATGATCCTAAAGATCTGAGTGATCTGTTAGGTTTGTATTCAGTGAGCATATCTGTAATGTATTGAGGTCCTTGGCCATTTAGTGATTTATAGACCAGTAATAATACTTTAAAATCTATTCTGAATGTAACTGGCAGCCAGTGTAGAGACCTGAGGACAGGTGTGATGTGCTCTGATTTCCTGCTTCTGGTCAGAATTCTGGCTGCAGCATTCTGGATGAGCTGCAAGTGTCTGACTGTCTTTTTGGGAAGGCCAGTGAGGAGTCCATTACAGTAATCCACCCTGCTACTGATAAAAGCATGAACAAGTTTCTCTAAATCTTCACTAGAAACAAAGCATCTGATTCTTGCTATGTTTTTGAGATGATAGTATGCTGATTTACTGACTGCTTTGACATGACTGTTGAAACTCAGATCTGACTCAAGAGTCACACCAAGATTCTTGACCTTATTTTTTGTCGTTTGACCTTTAGAGCCTAGGTACGCATTCACCTTGAGAACGTCATCTCTGTTCCCAAATGCAATGACTTCAGTTTTCTCTTTGTTTAACTGAAGAAAGTTTTGGCACATCCAATTTTTAATTTCATCAATACATTGGCAGAGGGTGTCAATGGGGCTGTAGTCATTAGGCAGTAAGGCTAGGTAGATCTGAGTGTCATCAGCATAGCTGTGGTAGGAGATTTGATTCTTTCTCATTATTTGGCTCAGAGGGAGCATGTAAAGGTTGAACAGGAGAGGTGCCAGAATCGAGCCTTGTGGGACTCCACATGTCATGGGTGTCCACCTCGACCTATGATCACCTATACTGACATAGTAACCTCTCCCTTCAAGGTAAGATCTGAACCATTTGAGGACAGTCCCAGACAGCCCAACCCAGTTTTCCAGCCTATCCAGAAGTATGCTGTGATCGACAGTGTCAAATGCAGCACTGAGATCGAGCAATACCAGCACTGTTATTTTACCTGAATCTGTGTTTAGACGTATATCATTGATTATCTTTATAAGAGCGCTCTCTGTACTGTGATGTGCTCTGAAACCAGATTGGAAATTATCTAAACACCCCTTGAAGTTTAAGAACTTGTTAACCTGGTTGAAAACAACTTTTTCAATGATTTTGCCAATGAAAGGGAGATTTGAGATTGGCCTGTAATTGCTCAATAGGGTGTTATCCAGGTTGCTCTTCTTCAAGAGGGGTTTAACAACTGCAGTTTTAAGTGAGTTTGGAAAAATCCCTGAGAGAAGTGAAGCATTTACCACTTTTAGAAGATCCATTTCTAAACAGGTAAACACCGTTTTGAAGAATGATGTGGGGAGCGTGTCAAGACTGCAGGTTGATGTTTTTATAATTTGCACCATCTCTTCTAAGATTTTACCGTTAATTGCCATGAAATCAGACATAATGTCTGACTTCTCAAGTTGTGGTTGAGTTTGTTTGATATTGACACAACTTGGCTGATTGGATGAGCTGATTGCCTTTCTGATATTATTGATCTTATCAGTAAAGAAATTAGCAAATTCATTACATTTGCTTACAGAGAGTAGCTCACTGGGAATCCGACTGGGGGGGTTTGTGAGCCTCTCTACTGTTGCAAAGAGTGTGCGAGCATTATTTACATTGTTGTTTATAAGGTTTGAAAAGAAAGTCTGTCTAGCAGTTTTTAGTTCCACATTAAAAGCCTGAAGACTGTCTTTATAGATATTATAATGGACTACTAGTTTCGTCTTTCTCCACATACGCTCAGCTTTCCTGCATTGTCTTTTCTTCATTTGGACTGCTCTTGAGTTTCTCCAAGGGACTCTCTCTTTGCCAGTTCTCTTCCTAACTTTAACAGGAGCGATGTCATTTATTACATTTTCAATTTTAGAATTAAACAAATCAAGGAGAGAATCAACAGAGTCTGCAGATATACTTGGTGCCAGCGATATGGCCTTCATAAACTGCTCACTAGTGTTCTCATTTATGCATCTCTTTCTGACAGAGACAGATCTGTCTTTAATAGCTGGAGTGATCAATATATCAAAGAAAATACAGAAATGATCAGATAGTGCCACATCCTTAACAACAGTCGATGAAATGTGTAAACCCTTAGTTATAAGTAGATCAAGAGTGTGTCCACGATTGTGTGTGGGTCCTTGAACATGCTGAGTCAGATCAAAAGTGTTAAAAACAGTCATCAGTTCTTTTACAGCATTGATTTCTGGATTATCAATGTGAATATTAAAATCCCCAGCAATACTAAAATAATCATATTCAGATGTTACTATTGATAACAGCTCTGTAAAATCATCAATAAAAGCTGGAGAATATTTTGGAGGTCTGTAGATAATGATTAGTAAGATGCGTGGAGACCCTTTTAGTGCTATACTCAGATATTCAAAAGACAAATAGTCACCAAATGACACTTGTTTACATTCATAGACATCTTTAAACAGGGCAGCGATGCCTCCACCTCTCCTATTAGCTCTGCAAACACTCAAAAAGTCAAAGTTTAAAGGAGCTGCTTCATTCAGAACTGCTGCGCTACAACTGTCATCTAGCCAAGTTTCATTTAAAAGCATAAAATCAAGGCAATTTGTGTTGATAAAATCATTGACTAAAAGTGATTTATTATTGAGTGATCTGATGTTTAGAAGTGCTAACTTAACAGTTTTAGTCGTTTTCACTACAGAAGTCTCAGATATACATTTAATAGACACCAGATTTGAATGATTTGCTATACGGTCTGAAAGAGTCTTTGGTTTTCTGTCACGTAATAAGACACATATCTGCGTAGAGAAAGCTACAGACACACTGGGTTCCTGCTTGTTCTGTAAACATCTGATAAAGACACTGTTACCTAAGCAGGCCCCCGAGACACATCAATGGCAGTTTTTAAGTTCACCAGCTAAAGATGAGGTGTTTTTTGGGACCTGGCGCTGTCGCAAAGACCTGAGGCCTTTCCTAGGTGTAGGGCGAGGTGGGCTTAGAGATGGGCGTGTGGCTTGCTGACTTTTGGTTGCTAACTGGGGGCTAGCAGCAATGGAGTGTGAGAGTTTAGTTCCAGCACACACCAGTTCCTCCATCTTTTTTGAAAAATCCAAGAGAGGCGAGCAAGATGACAATGAGAACGTGTCCGGTGACAGAGGCTGTGGGTCTGGGGTTTCTGGCTGCTGAGATATGTTTACCTGGCTGTTTTCCTGGGGATCATCAATGAGTGCTGAGACTTGATGCTGTTCTGATGCATCACAGTCTGCCTGTGTTGAGCTCAGTGTGCAGGGCGCAGACGGCAGTTTGTCCGTTATCGGCGGTTGTTGTGGCTGCGTGGTGTTATCTCTGTCCTTGTAGGATGCGTCAGCCACAAGTCCACTCAGGAGCTGATTTGAAGTCCTGTGGTCATCCGGACATTTGCTAGGTGTGTGTGTGTCATTCAGTTCAGTGGCATACACAGCTGATGGATGATGGAGGGAGAAGAGGATGTTGTTTTTCAGCACTTTTGCACCAAGCTTGTTTGGATGAAGGCCGTCTGATGTAAACAGCTGTCTTTGGTTCCAGAAGAGATTGAAGTTGTCGATGAAATTCAGTCTTTTCATGTTACATGTTTTCTGCAGCCATGCATTTAGACCAAGGAGCCTTGAAAACATATTTGTCCCTCTTGCAGGGAGTGGTCCACTGATGAACGGCTGAATTTTCAATCTTTCAACTGTTTCCAAAAGCTTACAGAAATCTCTCTTGAGCAGTTCTGACTGCTCCTTCCGAATATCATTCTTCCCCACATGGATGATAATCCGTTTTGCAGTCTCATGTTTCCTTAATATGTTCTCAAGTTCTTTATTTATATCAGAAACTGTAGCATGAGGAAAGCAGTATGTCATGGTATCTCTGCTCCTAAAATTTTTGATTATTGAGTCTCCAACAATCAATGTTCTTATCTCTGTTACGATCGGAGCAGAATGCCGCTGTCTAGTCGGCCTTGAGCCTCTGTTCAGAGCAAAGTTAATTGCTGAGTCATGCGATCTCTGTCTAACTGCATTTGGGGAATCTTCACCCATATTACTCAAAACTTCATATCTGTTCTGAAGCTGTATTTGAGTCCGAGCTGTATTTGGGGTAGAGAACGCTAATGCAGCAGCGTATGACCTTCGTGATCTGACCCCACGAGTACCCTTTGGTTTCGCACCTTGTTTATGCCATAGTTCACGCTGATTTTCAACAGTTTCAATCTGTTTTTCTGTTCTCAAAACAGTAGCTGGAGTAGATTTATAGGGCTTACCGGCTGAATGCTGTGAGGCTCCACGATGAACCGGTCCTGTGTAATTCGGCAGTTCTGGTTGGATCGCAAGTAACTTTGTTTCAAGAACTGCAATCTTTTGTAAAAGTTTGTGGCAGTTGGTGCAGCAGTGAGATTCCAAATCAATATGATCCAGAGCCATTTTCACAGCCGTGTTTTCCCGTCTCAGGAATGAAAGCAGCTGGTAGCGGGAGGATTGTTTAGACGATAATTCCTCTAAATAAAAGTAAAGTTGTACTCCAGAAAGTTTGTAGATTCGATGTTGATCTTCAAGCTGTTTCGTTTGAGCACTGTGCTGATAGGCTCAAGTTAAAATTAGATTATAAAATAAAAAAGCAGGAGTGCAAGGAGCGGAGCAGTAGGCAAAGACGTCCGAACAGTAGCAAAGCAGGAAGCAAAAAAAGCTTTTAAGCTTTTTTGTGCATACACAAAAACATGCACAAAAAACAAACATGCACAAAAACATGCGCAAAAAACATGCGCAAAAAACAAACATGCACAAAAACATGACCAAAAAACAAGTCTGAGCAAAAAAACATGCACAAAAACAAACATGCACAAAAAACAAACAAGCACAAAACACATGCACTAAAAACAAACATGCATTAAAAACAACACAAAAAATAAATATGTACAATAAACATGCACCAAAAACAAACAAGCACAAAAAACATGCACAAAATACATGCACTAAAAACAAACATGCATAAAACACATGCACTAAAAACAACACAAAAAATATGTACAAAAAACATGCACAAAAACTTGCATAAAAAAGCAAACAACCACAAAAAACATGCATAAAACACACGTACTAAACAACAAACATGCACAAAAAATTACACAAAAAAATCATTTGTAAAAAAACATGCACAAAACATACAGAAAACACAACATAAACCTAAACTAAACCAATATGAAGACGAACATGAGCAGAAGAACATGCACAAAAACATGCACAAAAAACAAACATGCACCAAAAACATGCACAATTTACACATAAATATAGATGTTTTAAAATCCTCCATTATGTTTTTTTTTAGAAGAGAACTAAAATCCTTTCAGACATGTCTTTGCAAAATGCAAACTACACATGACTCAAAATGGTTTCATTTATTTATAATATATATTTTGTTGCAGGTTTGTTTTGTTTTATATTGGTCTATTTATGTTTTCTCATAGCTGACTTTTGCTACTTTGAATATTGTTTTGTTTTGTTTTGTTTTGTTTTGTTTTGTTTTGTTTTGTTTTGTTTTGTTTTGTTTTGTTTTGTTTTGTTTTGGACCGAATGTGGCATTATTGTGCTGAGCCTTCCACAGTTGATGCATAATTTGTAAAGTTTAATGTCGTTTTTTTTTCTTCAGATTTTGTATTTCCAATAAAATAAAGGACTTCCCGTTCGCATGTTTCTGTGGTGTGTGTTGAGGGTCAGACAGAAGCGCTTCACTCACCTTCAGCTTCTAGATTCTCCTCGCAGAGTTTCTTCAGTGCAGACAAAACCTCCTGTTCAAACACACAATCAGAAGATCATCATTATAGAATACAGCACTACAGCACTACAGCTCACTATAGAGAGCAGCTCACTGATCCATATACACTCTATAAATGCTGGACTCATTTAACCCAACCATGGCTAAAACATGGACAAACCCAAGTGTTGCGTTTAAAGGTGTCATTTCAATGTAATTAAAAATAAACTAACAGGTTATATTTGACCATATATTACCCAACATTGAGTTAAAACACTTCAGCAGTGTTTTAAGTTTGAATTTTTTGGTCAAGTTTAGAAGTTCAATAAAACAAATACTGGATTGTTTTAAACCAACATTGGGTCAAATATGGACAAACCCAACATCGGGTTAAAAAGTGTAATATAAGTTTTACTGAAAAAAATGAACTGTTGGTTTTCCCATATCTGACCCGATGTTGGGTTACAACAACCCAGCATTTATTTAGAGTGTAGCAAAGTGCTTGAACTGATCTGTTTGGGGATTCCAAAGTTGCTATGGTAACACAACAACTATAGTACATGATCTGTTTGGTAATTGTAGTTGCTATGGTAACACAACAACTATAGTAACTGATCTGTTTGGATGATTCTACAGTTGCTATGGTAACACGACAACTATAGTACATGATCTGTTTGGTAATTGTAGTTGCTATGGTAACACAACTATAGTAACTGATCTGTTTTGTGATTCTACAGTTGCTATGGTAACACAACAACTATAGTAACTGATCTGTTTGGATGATTCTACAGTTGCTATGGTAACACGACAACTATAGTACATGATCTGTTTGGTAATTGTAGTTGCTATGGTAACACAACAACTATAGTAACTGATCTGTTTTGTGATTCTACAGTTGCTATGGTAACACAACAACTATAGTACATGATCTGTTTGGTGATTGTAGTTGCTATGGTAACACAACAACGATAGTAAATGATCTGTTTGGTGATTCTACAGTTGCTATGGTAACACAACAACTATAGCAAATGATCTGTTTGGTGTTCTACAGTTGCTATGGTAACACAACAACTATAGTATATAATCTGTTTGGTGATTCTAAAGTTGCTATGGTAACTATTAATAAAGAGGAGAAGCTAGTGATGAAGAGGAGGGACTTCTGATGAAGAGAAGGAGCTGATGAAGCAGAGGAGCTACTGATGAAGGGTAGGAACTTCTGGTGAAGGGGAGGAGCTACTGATGGAGGGGAGGAGCTAGCGATGAAGAGGAGGAGCTGTTAATGAAGAGGAGAAGCTAGTGATGAAAAGGAGGGGTTTCTGATGAAGAAAAGGAGCTGATGATGAAGGGAAAAGACTTCTGGTGAAGGGGAGGAGCTATTTATGGAGGGGAGGAGCTAGGGATGAAGAGAAGGAGCTATTGATGAAGAGGAGAAGCTAGTGATGAAGAGAAGGGGCTTCTGATGAAGAAAAGGAGCTGATGAAGCAGAGGAGCTACTGATAAGGGGAGGGACTTCTGGTGAAGGGGAGGAGCTATTTGGTGGAGGGGAGGAGCTAGTGATGAAGAGGAGGAGCTATTAATGAAGAGGAGAAGCTACTGATGAAGAGGAGGGGCTTCTGATGAAGAGAATGTTATTAATATTATCTTTAGAGAGATTTAAAAAAAAATTTAATCCAATGTACTTAATCACTGAAATACTTTTATTTTATAATACTTTTTAGTTTTAGTTTAAATACTAATAGTTTATTTTTTATTTTTATTTTTCATATTTTATTTACTTATTTTTACTCATTTACATTTAGTCATATAGCAGACGCTTGTGTCTAAAATGGCTTACAGTTAAGAAGGCATTCAGAGGTTCAACAAGAAGAGGCAAAACACAACAAGTGCTGATTATACTGCTATTACTGCTAGAGGAGTTTTTTTATTTTGTTTTCTTGCAAACTAATATGTCATTATTATTTTCATTTAGATTTTGCAGTAAATCAAGATTTATTACTAACTAAAACCTGTAAAAACTAAACTAAATAAAAAGCATTCGCATAAATACCTGCGCTCTCGTCTGTATTTTACATCAAACGCTGCTCGTCCAGTCATAACTGCGTCAGTGTGTTTCATATAATCCTGCACATATTGATACGGTGACCACAATACAGAGAGTTCTGTTAATGAGAGGAGTTGGTAATTAAGAGCGCAGCCCAGAGGCAGATTATATTCTCATTTGCAGGTAATATTTCTGCCGTTTGGGAATTAAATGAATAACCTAATTATCTGCTCCTATTAGCAGAAGCAGAACGGCTCAGAAAAGAGCTTCACCAATGCCACGTAGCAGAGATATTTCATTATTAGTCAATAATAATTACAGTTTCACTTATAATGTATAAAAATATACTTTAAAAGAAATAATACTTATTCAGCTTTATATTAAAAATAATATTAATAAATAATAAAAAAAACAATTCAAGATATATAAAAAATTAGGGAAATATATATATATATACTGCCGGTCAAATGATTGGGGTCATCATGTGACACTGAAGACTGGAGTAATAAAGCTGAAAATTCATCATTAAAAATACTGGAATAAATGATTAATACTGGAGAAATGATCACTGGAATAAATGACTGGAATAAATGATTATACTTTTGAACACTTATTTTACAGTACCATAACATTTCACAATTCTACAATGTGTACTGTATATTTGATTAAATAAATGCACATTTGGTGAGCAGAAGAAGCTTAAATTTAAAATATGAATAAAAATAATAAATACAAAAAAAAGTTATAAAAAAGATTATAGAATATATATATATATATAAATAAAAAAATAAATAAATAATAAAAAACTAATTTTTATACAGTGAGTGTAGATATAAAAATTAAACAACAATAGATTTTTTATGTAATTTAAAAACCTGTAAAAGCATATAAATATGTTAATAATTTACTTAATAGTGAATAATAATATTAATTTCAGCATTAATAAATAATAATTCATTCATTCATCATTTAAAATTAATTAATTTAATTAAACCATTTTAAATAATGCTCATGCTGCATTATAGACTCTCAGAAATACATGTGCTGTCACTGGGGTGGTTTTCAAAATTTGTACTTGAAGGGTACATATTTGTACCTCAAAAATATGTATTAGTACCTAAAAATATTAAAAGGAACACTTTTGAACTTTTTAGGTAATAATATGTACCCTTGATATGTACCCTTGGTATTATTGTGGACCCTTTAGGTACAAATTTGTACCTTTTGAAAAGGTCCCACCCAAGTGACAGCACGCATTCTTGGAATGCCTTTGCTCATAAATCACAGCCAGAGACGCCGTGAGCTCATTTGAGGAATCTAATATCATTTTCTGAGGTTTGTGACTTCTGCAGAGCAATGAAGTTGATTTTATTATGATGATAAATGAGTAAACACTTAATATATATTTATACTTTACCAGTTATGACCTGAATTCCCAGATTGGTCAGCTGCTTGACCGTCTCTTGACTCAGCTCTTTGGCACCGTCTGTCACTATGGCAACCCTGCCATTCAGCTCGAGCAAAACTGTCAAGAAAACAAATACACAGACAAATCAATTTAGATCCATTAGATTAGATTACAGATATAGCAGTATTCGTCACACAAGTGGGGAAGTTTCTAATATATCAGAAAGAAATACAACAGTAAAATAGAAGCACATTTCAAATTATATATATATATATATATATATATATATATATATATATATATATATATATATATATATATATATATAAATATATATATATGAGAAAAAAAATCAAAGGGGGGCTAATAATTCTGACTTCAACTGTATATATATCAACTTCAACTGTTTATAAATACAGAGGCGCACAGAACACACACACATACACGCACGCACGCACAGCAGCTGAAATCTCTTTAGTAACCCTGTTCCCTGCCTCCCTGTAAATGAAGATCAGCTGCTTGAGTCCAACATCTACATCAGCAGGAGGATGAAGATCAAACCATTTTAGCAAGACAATGACCCAAAACACAGCCGAGGAGACTCTCAGATGCTTTCAGAGAAAGGAAATCAAGCTGTAGAATGGCCCAGCCAATCACCTGAACCGAATCCAATAGAGAAAACAGAATAAAGCTCAGATTTGCTAGACGAGACCCACAGAAGCATCAGGATTTAGAAACTCTGTTGAAGTCTATGAGAAAGGTGCTGAACACAGTCATGTTTGTTCCTGGGAATAATATCTCTAAAGGAGCTGCTGACATGAAACTGAAGTAGACTTACAAATACAAACATACAAATAAAGCTAAACAGAAAATGTGTTGTGTGTGCAGGGCCGGAGCAAGCTGAACTGCCGCTCTAGGCAGAGGACGATCATGCCGCCCTCAACCCCAATGTAAAAACGAAAGTGACCGGTTATAAAAATGAAGTGAGGTGTCGCGGACCTCTTTTCCAGCGCACTCTGTGCGGATATAACTGAGGACGCACGGGTGCTGAGGGAGGGAGGTGTCACGGACACTGCGCTCTCTATTCTGCCGCCCTATGTGCGGATATAACTGAGGACGCGCGGGTGCTGATAGAGGTGTCGCTGACGCCGCCCTCTTTATTCTGCCGTCTATGCGCGAAAATATCTGAGGACGCGGGTGGTGAGGGAGGTGTCGCGGACAAAACTGAGGACGCGGGTGGTGAGGGAGGTATCGCGGACATAACTGAGGACGCGGGTGGTAAGGGAGGTTTCGCGGATATAACTGAGGACGCGGGTGGTAAGGGAGGTGTCGCGGATATAACTGAGGACGCGGGTGGTGAGGGAGGTGTCGCAGACGCCGCCCTCTCTATACTGCCGCCCTAGGCAGCCACCTAGGTCACCTCTATGGACGCGCCGGCCCTGTGTGTGTGATAAGAATGGACTGACAGAAGGAGAAAGTGCTGAACTACTGAAACCTGTTCAGTACTTTATATAAAGGCTGTTGTGGTGCTGCTGCTGAAAGACGCCTCTCATATGGAGAATGAAGCTCATGCAGCGCTCAGGTGTGAGTTTCTCACAGAATTGAGTGACCAAATCCTGATGAGATCATCATCTTCAGCTTAACCTCATGAAAAAGGAAATGCTTGAAGTTTCTGCCAACTCGACTCTACACCATAACTTTTCAATCCAGATGGACGGGGCAACCATTACTGCATCCAAAATGGTGAAAAGCCTTGGAGTAACGATTGATGACCACCTAAACTTCTCTGAGCACATCTCTAGAACTGCTCGATCTTGCAGATTCACACTCTATAACATCAGAAAGGTCCGACCCTTCTTATCTGAACATGCAGCTCAACTCCTTGTTCAAGCTCTTGTTCTCTCCAGACTGGACTATTGCAACTCTCTACTAGCCGGGCGTCCAGCTAACTCTATCAAACCTCTTCAGCTGCTCCAGAACGCAGCAGCACGAGTGGTCTTTAATGAACCTAAAAGAGCACATGTCACTCCGCTGCTCATCCGTTTGCACTGGCTGCCAGTTGCTGCTCGCATCAAATTCAAAGCTCTGATGTTTGCTTACAAAGCGACTTCTGGCTTTGCTCCTCCTTATCTGCTCTCACTTCTGCAGATGTATGTGCCCTCCAGAAACTTGCGTTCTGTGAATGAACGTCGCCTCGTAGTTCCATCCCAAAGAGGGAAGAAATCACTTTCCCGAACTCTCGCATTCAATCTGCCCAGTTGGTGGAATGAACTCCCTAACTGCATCAGAACAGCAGAGTCACTCACTGTCTTCAAGAAACCACTAAAAACTCAACTATTTAGTCTCCACTTCCCTTACTAATCTGCAATTGACTCTCTGGTTCTACCGCTAACTGTATTACAAAAATAAATAAATAAATTACTAATGTTTTGCTTCTTACACTTTATACACCTGAAACTCGCCTACAGCACTTCTTCATTGTTGCTCTTATAGTTGTGTAAATTGCTTCCTTGTCCTCATTTGTAAGTCGCTTTGGATAAAAGCGTCTGCTAAATGACTAAATGTAAATGTAAATGATGCTTCTGTGGGTCTCGTCTATCAAATCTAAACTTTATTCTGTTTTCTCTATTGGGTTGTGCTCAGGTGATCGGCTATTTAAATGACACATTTGTTGTGTATGGTTCCAGTTTAAGGAGAATGAATGGGGAATGCTTGAAATGTAGTTCTGAAATGAGAACTCATCAGGCTTGTGGTCAAATCATGAGTCTAGTTCTCAGTTGTGAATAAACGGGGTGTGTATTATCAGTGTGAATCACTGTCTGCTGGTGATGAGCAGCGTGGAGCAGAAACATGAGCTCTTCTCTCTTTAGTTGTCAGCACACATCTCACATGATCCGACACCGAGGATAAACACAGTCAAGCTGCATCTTCTGAACATTCACACTCATAGACCCATATATATATAAAACTGTAGTATTTTAGAGTAGATTTACTATAAAACTGGCAGAAAATATTAGATTACTTTAGATTAGATTCAACTTCAATGCTATTACACATGCACAAGGCAACAGAATGCAGATCAGGTCTAAGCAGGAGTGCAACAGCACTTTCAAATTAAACTAGATTTACCAGGGTGTCCATATTTGACCCAATGTTGAGTTAAAACAACCCAGCATTTTTAAGAGTGTACTACAGTATTTATTGAAGTTGATCCAACCCAGGCTCATTCTGAAAACGTAGTCCGGCGGACGTTTCTGGAGACCGCGAAAATACGTCCCAGGAGGTACGTATTTGTGCAGTTTTTGTTTTCGCGAATCCGTAAGAGGCTTTTTCGTATCTCGAACATCTCTCGCGAGCGCCCACGCTGTTCTCGCGTCAACTCACCAGAGGCCGCTGTCTGACTGACCGAATGATTGACTGCACGACCAGCCAATCGGCTGACCCACCCTCCTCCTTCCCTGAACCCAACCAGTTTTACCGATTGACCCGCCCGCCCGCTCACTTCCCTAAACCCGAGCAACAATTTAGAAAAGCCGTCTAGAAAAAGAAAAACCCTCGTCTGTTTTTCGGATTCACCGCGTTCTCACCCTGTTATGAACTCGTTCGCTTTATTTTTTGGATTCTGTTTTCGTCTTACCTGGTTTCTGAAACCGCTCTTCCTCGGACTCGAACCCGGACGCCTTTGTCAACTCCTCCTCTCTGCATATGAAGTCCACCGACGCACACGATGAGCTGATTGCGGCAGGAAAGCCCTCCACACGGAGGTAAGCGGTCAGTCGGCAAGCGCGAAAGGGTCACACCGCCCCGTAGCGTTCGCTTAAAAAAATGAAATGCAGCTATACGTTCCTCCCGGGAAATATTTCGCTGTCTCCAGAAATGTCCACGGGTCTGCGTTTTCAGAATGGGTTGAGTTGATCAGTTCACTATAAAACGTTTGATTGTTTTAAACCAACATTGGCTCAAATATGGACAATTTTGAAATAATGTTTATATTAGACTCTTTGGCCAAAGAGCTTAGAATGACCAAGAGGCGACGCTCAATAGATCGTTCCATTGCAACAGCAGGGCCCAGCAACAGAGTGGAGGAACTATGACGTCCCTTTGTAGGCTAATGGGCTGCTAGCATTAAAATGGTTCCCTTGTGAAAATCCCTATGGGATTTTCCTATAGGCTTTTCGAAGATTGCAAATAATAAGCTCTGTGTTCAAACACTGTTCATAACACTTGCACATTTTGTCCAGTCGGATAATCCTCACACCAAAATACAAATCTGACCATTTTTGGATCTTAAATGCAAACACAAGAACTGAAGAGCTAACATTAGGCTATAAACGGACTACAGAGCCCTCGGGGCGCTCGTCAATGACGTCAGGCCGACCCTGCTACAGACAACTTATCAAGCTTATTTTTAGAAATAATGTCCATGACAAAGAGTTAATCTGTCTGTTTATTACATTATAATCCACACTATATATTATAAATAAATAAATACGCAAAAACACACAGACCTATGAGCCTTTTGGATCATTTTTATGTGGGAAATACGTCTGTTTTGCTATACTGTTGTTCTATAAGCTTTAAAACTGTGTATAAATCTGCCTACATAGTATTATTGTCACGATAACCAGCGATCGTTCTCCATAGATCGCTGGTTCCCACACAATAACCATGGACTACACTTCTGCCTTTTCCTGGACTACATATTCAGACATACACTTCGCCCAGACACCCATGCTCACTCATCTAGACTGATTACACTCGCAACACCTGAGGACTATCAGAGACTGATTGCATTCACTACATGAGCCACACATTCACCCTTTCAGTTTGCAGTGTCTTGTTATCTGTCACAGTAGCATTACAACGCGTTTCCCAGTCTTGTTATCTTGTGTACCGACCGTTAGCCTCTTTGCCTGCTGCCTGCCTTTCTGACCTCTTGCCTGTATTCGACTGTGATTCTGGATTGTCCTCACACACCTGTTTGCACCTGTATTGACCACTGCTTGCCTGACTGTGAATAAACCAGCATATTGGATCTTACCTCAGTTGTTGGTGTTACTCCCTGAGGTTACTGAATAAGATAAATAGAATAACTTAAACTTGAAAAGGATTAGCCAGATGGGGATGATACTGAAGGCCAACTGAAAAACACAAACAAACATAAGACAAAGAGGCTAACAAGGCTAATGGTCGGTACACAAGATAAGACTGGGAAACGCGTTGTAATGTAATGTGACAGATAACAAGACTTAATTTTGTTAGTTAAGCGCAAAATTTTGTTTCAAAACTATTTCTAAATTTAGTTCTAATTTCCACAACCCGGGCTCATTGTGGAAATGTAGCCCCGCAGACGTTTCTGCCGACCGCGATTTACGTCCCGGGAGGTACGTATTCCAGCGATTTTTGTTTTCGCGGATCCGCGAGAGGCAGCTGTGCGCGCTTTTTCGCGTCTCGGGGCCTCTCGGGAGCGCGCGCCGTTCTCGCACGAAAAGCCGCCGAATCGGTCGACTCGGCCGCCCTCCTCTTCCTCCTCCTCCTCCTCCTTCCCTAAACCCGAGCGACGGTTTGCAAAAGCCGTCCAAAAAAAAAAAGCAAAAGCCCTCTTCTTTGATTTCGACCGCGTTTTCGGATCCCGCCGCGTTCTCGCCCTTATTTTTCGGATTGCGTTTTTCGTATTACCTGATTTCTGGAACCGCTGTTCCCCGTACTTGATCCCGGTCGTTGTCCCCGCGGCCGGCTCCTCCTCCGGGGCCTCCGCCGATGCAACGCTGTGAGCTAAGCGGACAAACTGGTTGCATCTGCAAAGCCCTCCACACATAGGTGAGCCGTCGGTCGGCGAGCGCGAAGAGGAGGGGCGGAGCGGCGCCACACCGCCCGGCAGCGTTCGCTCGAAAAAAACGAAACGTATCCGTACGTACCTCCGGCCACGTAAGTCGCGGTCTCCAGAAACGTCTGCGGGGCTACGTTTTCACAATGAGCTTGGGTTGAATTTCCAGCAAACAAATAAATGAACAATAATAACAAAGTGTGCTCAAAAACTATGTTATATCCTAACACACATGCTGCGCCCCATATGGTCTAAAACCTGACAGGTGGACAAATCTAAGCCTGTTTTTAATAAATCAAATATAAATATGGATATAATAAATAATACTGCTAATAATAATAACATTATACACAAGCAAATTGTTATGAATGAACTGAAAAAGCCTCCCGAGATGAAGAAGACATAAAAGCAGTGATTTTTCATATTTATGTAGGCTAGAAAATAATATGTTTTGTAATATTTTAATCCTTTATATTTATATCCTATATCTATTCTTATAATATCCTATATATATCCTTAATACTTAAATTGTTTCATATGTAAAGATGTTTGCCTATTCCTCTCTTGTGTGTATTAAGCAGTGTGTAAGCGAGGCGCAACTCTGCGCTGGAGTTTAGACCGGGTTAGTTTTGGTCTATTGAAAAATCTATTTTAGTTTCTCAAAATAGCGACGCGCCAGCGGTCCGCCTCAGAACACCTTCCTTTTTAGACCAGAATGCCTATGGACGCACATATGAGCGCTAATGCATTTGCTATTTAAACACTGTAGCGCAACACCTCAAAACCACTCTTGCGCCAAGCTGAAACTAGCAAAAGACTACTGCGGCATGCCTTGCGCCACACTGCGCCGGGTGTATGATACTGTAGGGCCCAGTGTTTTAACCCAGCATTGGGTCAATATGGACAATTTTTTAAAATTAAATTTAAATGAGACTTTTGAACCAAACAGGTTCGTCCATATTGACCCGATGTTGATTTAAAACAACCCAGCATTTGTGAGAGTGTACTACATTATTATTTTTTAAAGTTTATCAAAATTTCTGGGTTGTTTTAGCCAAACATTGGGTCAAACATGGACAAAAAATAAACAGTTATCCACTTGTCCTCTCTCTGCAGACAGTTGCATTATAAAAGTGTTGAGCGTGACGGAACGGATGCACACAGAGCCGATCTAATGCAATTCAACTCTGGATTACATCCGTTTCCATAAGCAGCCAGTTAAAAATGTAACTTTACATAACGGTTGACTCATAAGGTCTATTTATAAACGCTTTTCTTGGGCTCATCCGTGTCTGGCTGTATTAGATCTCCATGTCACGCAGCAGCTGGAGTGGAAGCGATGCGACTGACAGCTGAAAGTGAGCGTTTGCCGGTTTCACATGCAGGAGGAAAAACACGGAGCGCTTCAAACTCCTCCCGAGAGAACATTCCTGGCCCACTTTCTATGATTGCCACTCCATTACACTTCCAGGAGCACACAAAACAGACACCGGATACAGCAGGGTTAAAGACCCTTAAAGAGACCGTTCAGCCAAATCTGAACATCACCTCAGCATTTACAAGCATTCATGAGGTTCTTTCTTCTGTTGAACACTAAAGAAGATATTTTGAAGAATGTTGGAAACCAATAACCATTGACTTCTATTCATTTTTCCTACTATAGAAGTCAATGGTTACAGATTATCAGCATTCTTTAAAATATCTTCTTTTGTGTTCAACAGAAATAAAGAAACGAGAGAGTACATACCTGCCGACATTTGTCTCTGACATTCCGGAAGAACGGATGGGGGGGGGGGGGGGCTGGGGGGGTAGGGGGGGTGCGGTGAGTGTTTGTCACAGTTGAGAACCAGCTTAGTAACTGTACTGTGGAGTTAGTAACTTTTCTATGGAACAGGTTTCGGCGGTCACTGTGATTGGACAGTATACCAAAGTTAGTGACCCGGGGGTGTTACGGACTGTACCAAAATAAAGAGGATGGGGGGCAGGGTGAAATAACAAAACGGGAGGGTGGCATGAGATGGGTCTAAAATATAAGAGACTCCTGGGAAAAACAGGTGTTATTACACTCAGGTGTTATATAGTGTTGGCAGGTACGGTGTAGTATAGTGTGTCCACAGTCATACTGGAGTGATAATTACACAACAAGTCTATTTTTGAAAAAATTTCTTATAGTAAAATAGGATTAAATTCCTGCAATGTTGAGGCCCACTGCAGCACGATGTAGGAGTATGGTTTTCCCCGCCCACTCAATTGACTGACAGGCGCATGTTAACATGTCTCCATAGTAACATGTATATACCTGTGCACAGGGCAGGATTTGCAAATAAACTGGGATTAAAGGATCTGTTCAGCTCTCTGTGATCAGCCGCAGCTCAAGAATGAGTTTCACAAGTTTGAAATGTTTTTAAAACAGAGCATGTTTAAAATAAAGACAGTAAAATCACTGTAATTCATCACCACTGGAATCAGCACAGCTGCATAGTACAACTTTATTCAAGGACGCTTCAATCCTGGCTTGTAGACGTTAAATTTGTTAATTTTCTACAGTAGCTTGTATTAACTTGCATCCTGTCACTTTTGCCGCAAATAGACATGCAAAAACTGTGTACTGCAAACTTTGTAAATGGCATTTGTGTGTGACTCATCGTTGCAGAAAGGCTTGAATAAACTCCAGCACAAACACATCAAACAACCTTACTTGGTACATGGACTCATAAACTGGAAATCTGGTTCATCCATGTCTGTCACTGACTGCTGTTTATCTAACATAAGGCAAGAGAAGCATGTCAGATTGGTGGGCAGGGAGAATCAGCTCATTTCATTTAAAGACACGGGCTACAAACACAGCTACACTTTGCTTTGAGCTCAAATTGGGCATATTCTGCATTGTGTAATAGATAATCTGATAGGTGTTTTAGGCTGAAACTTTACAGACACATTCAGGAGACACCAAAAGTTCATCTTACATCTTGTAAAAGGGGTAAAATAGAAGTCCTTGAAATATTTCGTTGTCATTGCATCCTCTGAACTAAAATGATTAGTATCTGATTTTGTTTATTATTTGTTTTTTTATTATTGTTTTTATTATTTTAATAATATTTAACATTTTTATTAACTCTTTATCAGAAGAAGAACCATATAAGGTCGTTTTCTTAAAATTGATTATTATATTTATTTATGTACTTTTTTACATGCTTGCTTTTTACTTGCCTATTTACTTTTTATTTATCTACTTACTTATTTGATTGCTTATTTATTTACTTACCTACATACTAATAAGACTCCATGGTTTTCTAATGGGTATTTCAATGAGTGCACGTTTGATTAAGGTTATTAATTATCTTATGGTTTGTTATTTTCAGACAGCTTTTATGCACAATTAAATACAGGTGGATGGTTTCATGTCTATCTGAGCAAAGCATTTAGCTGACTGTGGCTGAATAAAGGAGCTGTGAGCGAGAGAATCCCCAGCAGAACGAGAACATGACCATCAGAAGCTGCTGAGTGACAGACAGAGCGTCAGCACGACCGACAGCAGACTGTGATATCATTTATCTGGAGACGCTCCTTCATTCTGTCTCCTCCAGCAGACTCAATGACTGAGAAATACTATAGTAACTGATAGTAAATACAATAGAGTTACTGTACACTGTAGTAAAGCACTCGAGTCTGTTATATCGTTGCTATAGGAACAAATAAATCATATTATTTGATCTATTATGGTAGTTCTATAGTTGCTATGGTAACAAAAGAACTATATTAATTGTTCTGTTGTGGTAATTCTAAAGTTGTTATGGTAACAAAGGAATCGTTTTTTGATCTATTGTAGTGATTCAATGGTTGCTATGGTAACAAAACAACTATATTAAGTGATCTGTTGTGGTGATTCTATAGTTGCTATGGTAACACAAGAACTATCTTAATTGATCTGTTGGGGTAATTCTATAGTTGCTATGGTAACACATGAACTACACTAATCGATCTGTTGTGGTGATTCTATAGTTGCTATGGTAACAGAGCCACTATATTATCAATCTGTTTCGTTGAGTCTATAGTTGCTATGGTAACACAACAATTATTATTAATCAATCTGTTGTGGTAATTCTACAGTTGCTGTGGTAACACAAGAACTACATTAATTGATCTGTTGTGTTGATTCTATAGTTGCTATAGTAACTCAAGGACTGTATTAATCGATCTGTTTTGGTGATTCTACAGTTGCTATGGCAGCACAACAAATATAGTAATATCAACAAATAACCTATGTAATAACTATAGGGTATATAACACTATAATACACCACAGTTTGCTGTAGTAAAGACTAGGGCTGTCAAAATTAGCGCACGTGATTAATTAGAAATATTTAATGCGTTAAAAAATTGATGCAAATAACGCAGTTGCAGTTTTTTTAGATTTCCTGTTGTGGCCGACAGGTGTTCAGGGCAGCAGAATAGTGAGCGAACCCCCCCGGCCCTCACTTTCATGTATGTGTATGCAGTTTGTGTATACAATATAGATGTATGTGCGTGTATGTATATATCAGGCACACACACTACAGTATATACTGTATATTTACATGTAATGATTGTTTTTAATTCACATTATTTTTAAAAATTGCATTAATATTTTAAATAAGTGGTATCGATATCGGTGTTTAACAAAAATGATCGGTATCGTACAGAATTTATAAATTGTGGTATCGCCCATCCCTAGCGCTTACATGCCTGTGTTTTTATTTCTGTAATAAATATTTGTTTTGTTTTTGGTCCCACTTTATATTAAGTGTCCTTAACTACTATGTACTGACATCAAAAAAATAAATACAATGTACGTACTGTGTTTATAATGTATTTGAGAACACTTGTGGTGCTTTTGAGTTGGGATAGAGGTTGGGTTATGGACAGGTTTTGTGGTATGGGTAGGTTTAAGGGTGGGTTAAGGTGTAAGGGATGGTCAACAGTGTCTTTACAAATGTAATTACAAAAGTTAATTACATACAAGCATTTAATCAAGCATAAGTACACAGTAAATGCATTTATTTACACAATAAGTACATTGTAACAGACTATTAGTTCCTATGTAAGTACATATTAGTTAAGGACACTTAATATAAAGTGGGACCTTTTTTTAAAATAAATGTGTTTCGTGATAAGTAATTAATAATTAGTGTGACTAATTACCTTAATTTTTTAATCATTTGAAAGCCCTAGTAAAAGCTAAAGCATGCATTACAGTTTGTGCCAGCAGTTTGTGTTGTGTGACTACATGAAGAGAAATATTCAGTGCTACACTGTTTTTATGTATGTGAGTTTTTCATTAAGGAGTTAGCTTTTCGTTCAAGCCAAATTAAATAAAACAGACTATAATCCAAAACTGTCATTTTTCTCTCATCTCACTCCATTTTTCAGAGTGTGCTTACCACAGGAAATCATGTATAGTAAATTTACTGGGAAACGCCGCAGTGTTTTTGTCATCAGGCTGAGCTTCAGCAGCGCGACTGGTGTAAATGCATAAGTGAGCGTGATAATTAGTGCAGATCTGCGTTTGTAACCCCGCTGAGAAGAGTTCAACAGTCTGCTCTCAAACACACTGCAGTGCTGCACATGAGCATCTGCCCTTGGGTTCTCCTTCACATCCCGCATCGGCCGTTCTGCCCAATAATGTGTGCATGGAGAGCTGGAGATATGCATGCTTCACTCCGAGTTTAGAGGCTCAATTAGCCCACAGATTTAAGATATGCTTAAGGATTAAATTAAGATGTTGTTCACAGAAACCCCTCGACACGCTGTCTGTCTTCCCCAGTCTCGGACACATGAACAATACTACAGTAATACTATAGTCATTTGTTTACGAACCATACTGCGCTTTAACAAATCCTGGGTTGGATTGGTAGTCAAATATGGACAAACACAACCGTTGGGTTAGAAGTTTTCATTTAAATTTAATTTAGGGCGACACAGTGGCGCAGTAGGTAGCGCTGTCGCCTCACAGCAAGAAAGTCGCTGGTTTGAGCCTCGGCTGGGTCAGTTGACATTTCTGTGTGGAGTTTGAATGTTCTCCCTGCGTGGGTGTGGGTTTCCTCCGGGTGCTCTGGTTTTCCCCACAGTCCAAACACATTCGGTACAGGGGAATTGTGTAGGCTAAATTGTCCGTAGTGTATGAGTGTGAATGAGAGTGTATGGATGTTTCCCAGAGATGGGTTGCAGTTGAAAGGGTATCCGCTGCTTAAAACATGTGCTGGATAAGTTGGCAGTTTATTCCACTGTGGTGAACCCAGATTAATAAAAGAACTAAGCCGACAAGAAAATGAATGAATTTAATTGAAAAAAATGAACCCAACCTCAAATCTGAACAGTTTTCAAATTAACTTTAAATTAGATGTTTTAACCCAACTGGTTTTACAGTAGCTTTTAGAGCTAGAGCGCAGCCATCTTGGAATATCGCTGTGTCTGATATCAAAGGGTTGGTTCTGTTCCCTCAGCTGAACAAAACAATGGAAGTAAAGGAGACTGAACAGCCTAGTTTAACCCAATGTGTGAAGTTGTGGACGTGGAGCTGCTGCAAATACAAGCATCAGATGTGTGTCTAAAATAAAAATATATACAGCTCAAGTCAGAATTATTAGCCCTCCTTTTAATTTTTTCCCACATAATGTTTAACAGATTACAGTTTCTCCATATTTGACCCAACGTTGGATTACAACAGCCCAGTATTTTAACATGTATGGCGGTTCTATAGTTGCTATGGTAACACAAGAACTCATTCATTCATTTATTTTCCTTCGGCTTAGTCTCTTTATTCATCAGGTGTCGCCACAGCGGAATGAACCACCAACTATTTCGCACATGTTTCAAGCAGCAGATGACCTTCCAGCAGCAACCCAGAACTGGGAAACACCCACACACAATCATTCATTCACACACACACACACACTCACTCGTACATACACTACGGCCAGTTTAGTTGATCAATTCCCCTATAGCGCATGTGTTTGGACTGTGGGGGAAAACGGAGCACTCGGAGGAAACCCACGCCAACACAGGGAGGCGACAGCACTACCTACTGCGCCACCGCATCGCCAACATTAGGTTAAACAATGTAATTTAAATTTAATCAAAAAATTAACCCAGCTGTTGGGTTTGTTCATGTTTGATTCAGTGTTGGGTTACAACAACCCAGCATTTTTAGAGTATAATAAAGTGTATGGATTCATTTATTGTGGTGGCACTATAGTTGCTATGGTAACATAACAACTGCAGTAGTATAGACAAATGACTATACAATGACTCGGCCCACACGGAATCTGCGCGCGCAGAATTCCACCGATTTTTAGCCCATCATTAATTCTGTTTATTTACTTGAGTAAACGTGTGTAAATCTATTTTTATTCAGTTTATAAATTAATTTCAGGAATATTATTGACTATAATGAAAATGTTCATCTGATTTATGTACAATGCAGAGTGTGCAGTGCTATTTTCTTTTAGTAGAGGCATTAAAGAGAGGCTTGCTTTGTTTACCAAATAAAGTGAATCGAATTGGATTTGCATTTTAAACATTAAATAAAAGTTAAAAAGTATTACGTTTTATTTCATATATTAAGGTTTTAGTTAAGATAATTTCTCAGAAATCTGCAGATCTTTGCCAAAACTCTCCACAGACATAGCATAAAACGTCTGTAGATTCCTTCTGGCCCTAATAATGACTACAGTTTACTGTACTGAACACTAAAGTATATACAGTATAATAGGGTAAACACTGTAATAGTGTTTTAACTCAGCATTGGGTCAAATATGAACAATGTTTTTTTTATTATAAAAATTTTAATTTGACTTTTTTACCTAACAGGTTTGTCCATATCTGACCCAATGTTGAGTAAAACAACCCTTCATTTTTGAGTGTGCTACAGTACAGTACAGTACAGTGGTAAAAATGCTGTCTTGTTTTAACCCAACATTAAGCAATCTTTTTCAATTAGATTTTAATTGCACTTTTAAACCCAGTGGTTGTGTTTGTCCATATTCAAACCAACATTTGGTTAAAATATAGTATAGATAATACTGAAGTATAATTTCATTAACAAAGAGTTTTAAAACATACAGAGCTCAGCATATATAAGTACACCCCATACAAATCTCTCTTTAAATTCATATCTTTAAGCTATAAATTATTAAATGTGTGTATATGCATTAAATTAGTAAGTGCTGAAGCCAAATCTGGAACTTATCTATCTAAATAACTCACGAAAATGGTCCAAAAACTAGTACAACCAAATGCATATGTTATAGGAAAATATTAAATACAAATTTAATAAAAGGAAAAATCAAGAAATCAAAAAAAAGGGAAAATTATGTTTAGCTTTTTCTTGAATTTAATTGTATTATCTTTCAATCATTAAATATGTTTGGCGACTAAACTGTTATTTTAATAAAGATATCTGCTTAATAAATCTGTTTTGTTTAAATGCACCTAAATACATAAATTCACTGGGAAATGGATAAGCATGTTCATTTCAAAACGGGCTCTACTCAGTTAAGCTGAGCACTGTGAATACATTACACGTCACTATAGTATATGGTTCAAAATGCTACAGAGTTTACTGTGGTACTTTCAGGTGGGAGAGCTGCAGGAATGAACAGCCTAAAACAAGAGCAGAGAAAACCTGCTGCAAAGCTGCGGTCAGACTTTTCAATGGAGAGCTCGTGAATGAATGCAACAAACAACAGGAGACTGAGAGGCACCTTAAGATTTTAGCATCAAATGAGAGTCTGCTGAAGGAGTTTGCATGTTCTCCCTGCGCTGGTGTAGGTTTCCACCGGGTGCTCCGGTTTCCACCACAGTCCAAACACATGTGGTACAGGTGAATTGGGTAGGCTAAATTGTCCGTAGTGTATGTGTGTGTGTGTGTGTGTGTGTGTGTGTGTGTGTGTGTGGATGTTTTCCAGAGATGGGTTGCGGCTGGAAGGGCATCCGCTGTGTAAAAATGTGCTGGATAAGTTGGCGGTTCATTCCGCTGTGGCGACCCTGGATTAATAAAGGGACTAAGTCGACAAGAAAATGAATGAATGAGAGTGTGCTGAAGCAGCTAACATCTTTCAGATGCATCTTTGGAAAGCAAATGTCCCAGAACCTTTTTATGCATGCATGATAATGCGCCAGAGTTTAGTTTTAGTCACTATTACCACAATCAGCATGCATGAACATTACCATAAGCAGATTCTTTCACCTGTATAAGCTCTGATCTTATCATTACACCTTGTTTTAAGGCTAGAGTCTGTAACTAATTCATCAGCATTCTCTGCAGAGGGTTTTTAGTTTATTATTAATACCATTCTCAGAAAAAAACACTATAAAATACTGCATTGTATTAACCCAACTTTGGGACAATCGTGTTTAAAAAAATATTATTATTATCAATAAAAAAAAAACAACTCTTTGGGTTTGTGCATTTGAGCCAACATCGTGTTAATTCAACCCAGCATGTGCTTAGAGTGTAAAATGTGTTCGTATATACAGTAGCAAACTAATTATTTCCCGCATTTAAAACGTTCAGTCTAAACATTTAATGATCCGTGGAGTCATTGGGTTTGTGCATTTGACCCAGCATTGTGTTAATGCAACCCAGCATGTGTTTAAGAGTGAAAAGTGTGTTCGGTTTACATGCATTAAACAGCGAACTAATTTTCCCGCAAATAAAACGTTGCCTTCGCGCGTCGCAATGAACCATCTGATGATCCGTGGAGTCACTGGGTTTGTGCATTTGACCCAGCATTGGCTTGATATACAACCCAGCACGTGTTTAAGAGTGAAAATGTGTTCGGTTTACATGCATTAAATAGCGAACTAATTGTCCCGCATATGAAACGCTCACTTTGCGCGTCGTAACATCTCATGATGCGTGGAGTGATTGTAGAGTGCCACACATCCATCAATACGCGTCTACTACACTGAGCTGTCACAGATATAACGCACACATTTTATCACAGATGGTGTTGTATCACACAGTCGGCGTGATATCGATACGCCGTGTGCGTGCGTGTGTGAGTGTGAATGCATGAATGAAGGGCATCCAGACGGACTCACCGGGGTCACCCTGACTCCGCGGATCCGCAGCTCACCGATCAGATGCCGTGATCGCAGTCCACGTCTCTGCATATGTACCACAGGATCACGTACAGGATCAGCAGAATGGCGAAAATGAAGAGCGCCACGAGCACGGCTTTGGTGACCGGAGAGATGAGCGACTGCATGTCAGCGGGAGCGCGGAAGATGCTGCAGCGGAGCCCGCGGAGCTGCACTCATTCCCGGCGGGAGATCCAGCAGCGGCCGCGGGTCTGATGGTGCTCCGCGGTGGAACAGGTTGATTCTGCTGCTCAACTTCAGCGGATGGAGCTGTCCATTCAGGCTCAGTGTGAGGGGAGGGGGGCAGGGGGGTGATCCTCATTGATGGAAACACACACACACACACACACACACACACACACACACACACACACACACACACACACACACACACACACACACACACACACACACAGTGACGTGTATGCGCACATTTGTTGGTTTTTATCTTGTTTTCATGGTCAGTTCAGCTGCAGTTAAACATTTATGCAGAACAATTTTCACTCAAACTATTGTAGAAGCTATAGGGTCATTTAATTAGCTTAATTTTATTTTATTTTTCTAAAACATGCTATAGGATAAAATTAGTTTTATTGACAATGTCTAAGTTTGAGGCCACGCAGTGGTGCAGTAGGTAACCTGTCGCCTCACAGCAAGAAGGTTGCTGGTTCGAGCCTGGGCTGGGTCATTTGGTGTTTCTGTGTGGAGTTTGCATGTTCTCCCTGTGTTGGCGTAGGTTTTCTCCGGGTGCTCCGGTTTCCCCCACAGTCCAAACACATGCGCTATAGGGGAATTGGGTAGGCTAAATTGTCCGTAGTGTATGAGTGTGAATAAGTGTGTTTGGTTGTTTCCCAGAAATGGGTTGCGGCTGGAAGGGCATCCTCTGCATAAAAACTGGCGGTTCATTCCGCTGTGGCAACCCCAGATTAATAAAGGGACTTAACCAAAAAAAATGAATGAATGAATGAATGTCTAAGTTTGCATTGGACTCTAAAATGCATATTTGGAGGGCAAATTGTCGGTTTATCAGTGCTATCTTTTCCCTAATCAAACATTTATTTATTTATTTATTTATTTATTTAAAGATAAAAATTATGGCACAAGTTTTGAACACAACAGTGTAATTATCAGATGGAACTTCAAACAGCTCTTTATATTGTATATATGTGTACTACTGACAAAAGTCTTTTGGTGGATTTCAGTTGTAAGAGCTGCACATTATAACTTGACTTCTAGTTGATGATGTGTAAAAGTGTCAGAAGGTGGATTTCTCTGTTGAATCATCTGTTGATCTGCACCAATCATCACCAATACTACAGAAGACCTACTGGAACCAGCATGGAGCTAAGATTCTCATAGAAATCAGTCAAGTTTGGTGAAAGAGAAATCATGGTTCAGGGTCCACATTCAGTATGGGGGTGTGCGAGAGATCTACAGAGTGGATGATCAACATCAAGAAGGAGGCTTTGAAGATGAACACAAAGAATCTTGGATTCATAATCTAGAGGCCTTTGCCTTTCACATAAGCCACTTCTGATACAAAATGATCAACTAGAAGTCCAGTTATTATTTACTGTTCCTAAAACTTGCATAAGCAACAAAACCTCAAAATCATTCATATGCCTGGCAAATTCTGATTTAAAGTCACTTCAATCCGGGCTCATTCTGAAAATGTACCTCTATATACATTTCTGGAGACCACGGAATATGTGCCAGGAGATACGTTTTTTTATTTTTATTTTTTGCAGTTTTTGTTTTCGCGAATCCACGAGAGGTCAGTGTGTATGCTTTTTCATATCTCAAATTTCTCTCGCAAGTGCCATTCACGCCTGCTATTCTTGCATAAACCCACCAAAAGCCGCTGTTGACTGACTGACTGACAGACCGACCAATCGACTGACCCACCCTCCTCCTTCACTACACCCAACCAATTTTATTGATTTACCCGCCCACCCACTTCCCCAAACCCAACTAACAATTTTCTAAATCAATCCAGAAAGAGAAAAACCCTCGCCTGATTTTTACCATGTTTTCAGATTCTTCACCGGACCAGAACCCCATCGTCGTGGTCAACCTCGTTGGCTCTCTCCTCCCTTGTCTCCTCCATGGCCCGTCCGCCCACCAGCTCTGCCAGGCTCCCTAGTCCCCCCAGCACCGCCTTGGTCAGTTGTCACCCTGCCTCCACCTCTGAACTCCTCTGACTGGGCCTTGTCCCTCCTTCCCTCCAGCTACGCCTTGGTCCTCTGTCGCTCTGGCTCCAGACCTGTGTCAGTCGGGTGAGCCGTCTGCTCCACCTCAGCCTTCTTGGACCTCGAAGTCACCTTCGCCCTGCGGTTCTCCACCTCCAGCTCAGGCGTCTCTTGTGGTCCGCCCCCTGGAGTCAGCGACCACTCCTCCGCCCTCCGTCAACTTCACCCTGGGCTGTCCTCCTGGCTGTGTCCTGAGTCCTGTGTCTCCAGCTCCAGCTAACTTCCTGGCTCCTCCCTCCTAAAAATTCCTCCCTGGCCTCCTCTTTTCCATCATTTTCTACTCTAATCTTTTGCATTAAAGGAGCGAGGTCGTGCCTTCAAAGAGGGGGGGGGGGGGGGGTAATGTCAGACTCCTGTGTTTGTGTCATGTGGTCTTCCCCATGTGCTGTGCTCCATTGCCTTGTTTGTATCACGTTGTTTTAACCCAACTTTGATTAATAAAACCCTTTATCATTCGGTTAATATTTACATTTTAATTTAATTATCCTTTTTAACCCAGCCGTTGGGTTGTCCATATTTGACCCAACACTGTGGTAAAACAACCCAGCAATTTTAAAGTGCATATTTAATTCTGTTCAATTCAAGTAGGACTTGTGGAGCTGCGCATGGCTGGATTTGCTCTTCAGTGTTTGGACTTTCAGCAGTGAATATTAAACCACACTGAGCTGAACTCAACTGAACTTCAACTCTGAACACTGGACTGAGTTCAGTTGACTATAGAACTTCTGTGTTCAGCTGCTGCGACTAAGTCTACATTGTAAAAGTGCTGGAGAAATGAAGATGAAGTGAACTGAAAATTTCTGATGCATGGAAACATATTCATGATCACGAACATATTTCATGAATACAAAATAAATTGCAACATATTTGTCAAAATATAGCAAAATTGTTCACTATATACCTTTTTTTCAACCATTGGAATTAAAATATGCAAATATATTAGCTATATTTGTAAATATGATCATATATGAATCATAGCTAATATATTTGAGGATATATTTGTAATTTCACTGGTTGAAAAAAATTGAAAAAATATATATAAATGGTAATATTTGCAACATTTTGATATATATGTTGCATATTTGACATTTTATTTACGTGAAATCTTATAATATATATTCTAAATAACTTGTATGTCATATATGTAATTTGCATAGCCTATATCAGATTTCCATATTAGCTTACATTTCATAAATCCTAAAGTGTCTACTTATTTTATAATGGTGGGAAACAACCCAACAGCTGTCGTTTACTACTGACGTTGTAGGATCTGCCGCGCCCTTCTGATGCGTTACCCATGTAAACAGAGATTTACCACAGTACTGCTGTTCAGAAGGCGCGCGTCACAGTGCTCGCCTGCAGTCAGATCTGATATTTAACTCCTGAACCGGAGTGATTTGTTCGGACGCGTTTCTTCGCGTTTCCCCCCGCTGGGCGGCTCAAGTTCAGGAGCAAAACCACGGCTGAATGAATGAATGAGCCTCTGGGCACAAACTGCACACTCATGATGCCTAGGCAGGGCGCACACTAGCTATTACAACACGACCGTTCTGGGGAAGTTCCCACTTAACGAGTCGCAAACATTGAGCTAACATGAGTCTGGGGGTTGGGGAGGTTTTTTTTGTCCTTCATGGAGGTCAAACTACATCGAAAACAACTTATAAAGAGAAGCCACATCAGCAGATGGACCAACAACACTCTTAGTGCATAGTTACTAGTGTTTTGGAAATACACTACACTGTGTATATATTATAGTATTTACAACTCTTAATGCTACTGCTGTAGAGTGAACTAATAAACTGTAATAAATACTGTAGTATAACACATACTATATAGTATAATAGTTGTCCCTGCTGAAAAAATCCAGCTTAAACCAGCCTAGGATGGTTAGCTGGTTTTAGCTAGTCGACCAGCCTGGTTTTAGAGGGGTTTTGTCCATTTCCTGGCTGGTTTCCAGCCATTTCCAGCCTGGTCTTAACTGGTCAGGCTGGAAAATGACCAGCCAAATCTAGCTAAAACCAGCTTGACCAGTCTGGTTTAAGCTGGATGTAGCTGGTTATGACTGGACTCACAGCTTGGCTAGGCTGGTTTTAGCTGGTCATCTCCCAACCTGACCAGCTAAGACCAGGCTGGAAATGGCTAGAAACCAGCCTGGAAGTGGCCAAAACCCCTCTAAAACCAGGCTGGTTGGCCAGCTAAAACCAGCCAACCAACTTAGGCTGGTTTAAGCTGGATTTGTCAGCAGGGGTGGAACACTACAGTGTGATAATTGTTGTTACCATAGCAACTAGAATTGATAAAACAGATCGATTACTATCGTTTTTGTGTTACCATAGCAACTATAGAACTGCCACAACAGATCAATTACTATCATTCTTGTGTTACCATAGCAATTGTGTAATCACCACAATAGATCGATTACTATAGTTCTTGTGTTACCATAGCAACAATAGAATCACCACAATAGATCGATTACTGTAGTTCTTGTGTTACCATAGCAACAATAGAATCACCACAATAGATCGATTACTGTAGTTCTTGTGTTACTATAGCAACTATATAATCACCACAACAGACCGTTTACTTTAGTTCCTGTGTTGCCATAGCAACTATAGAATCACCACAATACATCGATTACTGTAGTTCTTGTGTTACCATAACAACTATAGAATTGCCACAACAAATAGATTACTATAGTTCTTGTGTTACCATAGCAACTGTAGAATCACCACAATAGATTAACATTACTGTAGTATTTTGGATTGCATTAATTATTGTCTCAATGTTTTTTCATGGTTGGGAAGCACTCTTACTGTAAATTGCTTTAGTGATTTTTAAAGGTGGAATGTTTTCAGCGATATGCATTAAACAATATAGTAAAGATTATAGTACTTTTGAACCATACCATACAGTAGTGTGTTATAAGAAATATATGTATTCATTACAGTATTTTCAACTCACGCTACAGCTATAGTCGACAGACAAACTTATCATAGTGCAGTATACTTTAATATTTACTACAGTAAACTGTATTGTAGTACATAATATACCCATTTAGTATAGGCATTTTGTTTATATTACTACAGTTGTTGTGTTACCATAGCAACTACAGAATCACACCAATAGATCACATAAGATTATTTCTTTGTTACCATAGCAACTATAAAATAACCACAGCAGATTAATGCAAGTACTTTCCTATAGTATGTGAATTGCTATTGTACTTTTCATTTGTGATAACACTGAACGTTGTATCAATGTTGTATCAAGGGGTAAACAAGAACTTTAGACGGTCTTATGCTGGTGTCCTACCCTGTCAGATTTTCCGACCTCCCATTAAAACTATAGGCATTTTGATGGTGAAATGTGCTGTTACATTGTGTACTGGAGGCTTTAATGTCGCCCT
The DNA here is from genome assembly GCF_052040795.2 of Danio rerio. NCBI lineage: Eukaryota > Metazoa > Chordata > Actinopteri > Cypriniformes > Danionidae > Danio > Danio rerio. The sequence goes on along the minus strand of NC_141029.1, from coordinate 58,146,184 downwards.
AACCCACATCATAACCATTCAAATAGTGTTGGTAGCATAATCTGACGGGCAGGATAAAACGTCAGAACATTGGGTCTGATCAGAATGAGGGAAGCCCGCATGCATGTGTGTGTGTGTGTGTGTGGTTATTTTCTGTGCGCTCACGCATCCTGCGAGTTTCTGCCTCTGGATCTCCGTCTGATTGTGGGCGGCGCTGAAGCCCGGGATCCAGAAGAGCTGGACAACAAAAGACTGCACACTACTGCATGCATGCGTGCGAACACACATACACACACAGAGAAACACACACACACATCCACGCGTGCTCAAAGCCGTCACTTTAAAAAAGAAAAGAAAGACAGAAAAGTACATTAAAGTAGGTCGTGATTTCGAACTTGTTCAGCTCAGCTCCATTCAGGACACAATGATGTCACACTTGTGGATTCTGCTTTTGGGAAGTTTACTAATGACTGGAGTCAGAACGCAAGGTAAGACTTTCCGCAAAACTTGCTTCATCATCGAACATACAGTACGAGACAAATGTTGAGACAAAAGAAAATATGAGCATATGTGCTTTAAATATGCGCTATAAAAACGCTGGGTTGTTTTAACACAGTGTTGGGTCAAATATGGACAATCCAAAGGTTGAGTTAAAAAGTGATTATTAAATTAAAATGTAAATATTAACCGAACGATATCGAGTTTTTGTTCATCAAAGTTGGGTTAAATCAACCCGGTGTTCCTTTAGAGTGCAGCTCACATGCTGGAAACAAAAGGGCTATTATAATCTATTATGACCGACTGTGTATTATAAATTGAATCTATAAGAAATACTGGGTAGTTTTATTCTAATGTCACGTCAAATAATCTCAATCGTTTGGTTATTTTTTTGTAATTCAAATTTAATTGCAAAAAAAAAAAAAAAAATTAACCCAAAGTTTGGGCGTGTCATCTTCTGACACAACTTTGGGTTAAAACAAGCTAGAGTGCAGCTAACGTTTGAAACAAAAGACTTTTATGACTGCATTCATGACTTTATAATGTAAGATGGCTAAATAATAATGCTGTTGGGTTGTTTTTTTCTAACGATGCGTCAGTTACTCCTATTCATTGGGTTAATAAGTGTCATTTAAATTTAATTGAAAAAATTAATGCATGTTTGGGTGTGTCAGAATTTGCCCCAACTTTGGGTTAAAACAACTCAGAGTGTCACTTTGTTTTTTCAACAAAAGAATATCATGAGTGTATATTATAAGTTGACTACATATTATATTTATATATTATTAAAACGCTGGGTTGTTTTATTCTAATGTTGTGGCAACTAGGCCCAATTGATGTGTTAAAAGTATAATTTAATTTTAACTGAAAAAAATTAACCCAATGTTTGCGTATACCCAACTTTGTGAAACAACTCAGCGTGTTCAGCTAACTAAAGACTTATGCCTGAATATTATAAGTTGACTAAAAAAAAGAGTGCTTTGATTTAACCCAATGTTGGGTTAAACACTTCTTTTGGGTTAAAAAGTGGCAGTTGGGTTAAAGAGTTTTTTTTTTTTTTTTTACATTTTTAAATAAATAATAAAAAAAAAATTTAATGGGTGTTTCAATATTTCACCCTATGTTATGTTAAAACAACCCAGAGTCTTTAGAGTGCAGCTCACATGTTAAAACAAAAGACTGTAATAATATTATAACCCAGATATGACTGCATGTGTGAGCATTATGGGTGTCATGCTGTTGGAACCCAATGTTGGGTCAAATATGGAGAAACACAAGCATTGGTTAAAAGGTGTATTCTGAATTGTAATACTAAAGAAGTTGGGTTTGTTCATATTCGACTCATTATTGTCAATTTGACCCAAGTCCATATTTGACCCAACAACTAAGCCTTTTTTGTAAGAAGAAGTTATACTTTTGAATTTACACATGTTCTGTGTTCTGGGTCTTCACACACTTGTTGCTCAATTCATTATCAAGCTTCAGTGTTAAAGCTTTCTGAGAGAAACACAGATCAACTCAATGTTGGGTCAAACATGGACAACTGTTGGGTTGATTTTTTTAAATTAAAAATTTTAACCCAGTGGATGTTTGTCCATGTGTAGCTCAGGTTTGACAAACATATGTATTATATTTAACCATGCAGTCATCTGTAGAACATGAGTGACACGTGGTTTTCTGTGCTGAACAACCCGGCACATTCAGAGCTACAGACATCGCCTCGTACTTCAGTTTCTTATCAAATCTTCTGACCAATCAAATGCTCTCTGGTGTATAACATGCCCCGCCCTCTTCTCATGATGCGCTTAAGCTCAACTGCTCTCACTGGCAGAGCTGTGAGGAAAACTAAACACTATTGGCTGTTTTCAAAAAGGGGAGGAGCTGCTCTAGGCCCCACCCTCTTTATGTTTCAGTTGAGATTTCGTCAAATATATAATTAAAATGTGCATTTCAGAGCAGGTCAAGAGACATTTACAGCAGAGCAGGTTCTTTCTAAACAATGCTGGGTTGTTTTAACTCAACATTGGCAGACATCCCAAGTCTCCTGGAAGTTGCAGGAGTAACCCGCAAATGCATAGACACTCCCGGATGCCCGCAAATGAATGATAATCTCCTGGAAATCGCACGTCTCCCCTAAATACGTTGCACACCCCTCTCTTCACTGCATCCCTCCTAGCTCTTCAGGTGCGTCACGCGCAACTCACCACACACTCTTCAGGTACGGCGCACAACTCACCCCCTCCGCTCTTCAGGTACGTAGCATCGCGTCACTTGCAACTCACCTCCTCCGCTCTTCAGGTACGTCGCGTCGCGCGCAATTCACCCCCTACACTCTTCAGGTATGTCACGTTGCGCGCAACTCACCCCCTCCGCTCTTTAGGTATGTCGCGTCATGCGCAACTCACCCCCTCCACTCTTCAGGTACGTCACGCCGCATTGCGCGCAACTCACCCCCTCCGCTCTTTAGGTATGTCGCGTTATGCGCAACTCACCCCCTCCGCTTCTCAGGTATGTCGCGTCGCACGCAACTCACCGCCTCCGCTCTCCAGGTATGTCGCATTGCGCGCAACTCACCCCCTCCGCTCTTTAGGTATGTCGCGTTATGCGCAACTCACCCCCTCCGCTCTTTAGGTATGTCGCGTCATGCGCAACTCACCCCCTCCACTTTTCAGGTACGTCGCGTGCAACTCACCCCCTACACTCTTCAGGTATGTCACGTTGCGCGCAACTCACCCCCTCCGCTCTTTAGGTATGTCGCGTCATGCGCAACTCACCCCCTCCGCTCTTTAGGTATGTCGCGTTATGCGCAACTCAACCCCTCCGCTTCTCAGGTATGTCGCGTCGCACGCAACTCACCGCCTCCGCTCTCCAGGTATGTCGCGTCGCGCGCAACTCACCCTCTCCGCTTTTCAGGTATGTCACGTCGCACGCAACTCACCCCCTCTGCTCTTTAGGTATGTCGCGTCGCATGCAACTCACCCTCTCCGCTTTTCAGGTATGTTGCATCACGTCACGCACAACTCACCCTTTCCGCTTTTCAGGCATGTCACATCGCGTCACGTGCAACTCACCCTCTCCGCTTTTCAGGTATGTTGCATCACGTCACGCACAACTCACCCTCTCCGCTTTTCAGGCATGTCACATCGCGTCACGTGCAACTCACCCTCTCCGCTTTTCAGGTATGTTGCATCACGTCACGCACAACTCACCCTCTCCGCTTTTCAGGCATGTCACATCGCGTCACGTGCAACTCACCCTCTCCGCTTTTCAGGTATGTTGCATCACGTCACGCACAACTCACCCTCTCCGCTTTTCAGGCATGTCACATCGCGTCACGTGCAACTCACCCTCTCCGCTTTTCAGGTATGTCACGTCGTATGTCACGCGAGCAACTCATCCCCACTAGTGTAGCCAACTACTTTTCCAATCAAAAGTAGCTAAAGCCTGCCCGAAAAGTAGCTAAATGTTGCCAGATGACGTCACACACTAATTTGCATATAAGTGACGTCATCACGTAATATCTCACAAGTGTAAGCCCTTTATGTCTCTAATCTCTCGCATTATTTGAAATATGTAAGTTTAGATTTTGTATGAAAAATATAGTTATAGTACTATTAGAATTAATTGCTAGCTAAATTACCAACAATTACACGTTAACAAATATCAGTAAATGAACAGTTATGAAAAACTGTCTGAGCTTGTGATTTAGTTTTGAGTCGCTTTTTAAAAATTGCTAAAAGTAGCTAAATGAATGTTAAAAATTGCTAAATTTGTTGCTAGGTGCTGTTTGAAAAAAAGGTGCGAGGGTAGTATGAAAAGTTGCTAAAGTTGGCAACACATACCCCCACCGCTCTTCAGGTACGTCTCGCGCGCACACTCCCCTACTCAGATATGTTGCTCACTCAACCAGATCTCTCCCCCCGCAACCACACACACACACACACACACACACACACACACACTACACACCCAGCCCCCCCCCCCCCCCCCCCCAGCCCCCCTCTCTTCACACACCCACTCTCCCGCTACCTCCTGCAAATGAACTCTCTATCCCCCAGAATTGATTTCCCCAACTTGGGATGTCTGCATTGGGTCAAACATGAACAAACACAACCATTCACTGTTAAACAGTGTGCTGCGTAAATATTTTTTTGTTGAATCAGTCAAACTGACTAGAAATATTGCAGTTAACCTTTGTGTACACACACACACACACACACACACACACACACACACACACACACACACACACACACACACACACACACACACACACACACACACCTTGTATACCAAAAATGTTTCAAATCCTCTTTTCCTGTCTTGTTGTGGTGTGATTTCCTAACAGTGTTAGGTAAAGAACTGGTCCTATTTGATCAGTTGACCCAGCGTTGGGTTAAATGCCCCATCAGCATGTGTGAGAGTGTGAGAGTAGAGTTCTCCATAGTTGTGTGTGTTTGTACATGATGTTCCAGCAGAGCTCAATGACTTCATCCAGAGCTGAACACAGAGCAGAGCTGAGCGGGAGAAAACCAGCAGCTGATGCTCACAGTGAATCACTGACGCCTTATAGGAGAACACTGAATCCAGATGTAGAACACACATACCCACAAACATATAAACCAGCACACACACGAACTTACATGTGTAACGGAGGCCAGCTAGTTAGTGCTGTGCAGGTAACTCTCACTCCTCTGACCTCTTAAGGTGCTCTAGTGACAGACACTATAGGTCATGGTCTTAAGCCTCTTTGTTAGAGCAACCGACTCCCATGCAGAATGTCACCGGTTCGATCCCAGCTTGGAGCTGGTTTGGTGGCGTAGGACCGGCGAGGAGACATACACACACACGCACACCACCCGCCTTTGACAGCAAAAGCCGCTAAATCCCGAGAACCAATCAGAAGGCGTGAATCAAATCATGTGTGTTCAATGCAGCAGCTCGCTGATACACCGGCTTCATGAGCAGGCATATTACGCTGTTGATTTTAAGACGGAGTTTGATGATCTGGATGAGGCTGTCCGACTGTCAGTGAATGGCAAATGAAAACATCCCTCACCTCAAAACTCTGAGCATTATGAGAAGAAAACACACTGTACAGTCGGGAGTGCAGCATGAACTCATAGCAATTTTTGTGCAGCGACATTACTTTGAATAAATCCGACATTAAACGGCAACACCGTTTCACGAAAGACAGAGTTAAGATGCAGATGTTTTATCCCACATGGATGCTATGAGGATAATCAAGAGAACTTAATTATGGTGAGGATGAATGAATTTAGCTGATTTTGACACAAAACAAAAAATACCTTGTCAAAAACCAGAGAATTGTCTACAGTGACATTTATGAAAAAAATATTTTATTGACCAGCTAATAACCGCATCACTACAGTAGAGCTGCACGATTCTGGCCAAAATGAGAATCGCAATTTTGTTCAACACAATCTCACGCCAATTCGTAACTTTTTTATTTAGTGGCTAATTCATATGAATTTGTACAATCTAATTTGTACTATTTAGCACGATTTGCTCATCACCCAATGACGGTTGGGTTTAGGGGTGGGGCTAGGTGCCACGCCTCCTTTTCAAAATCATACAATTTCATACCACTGAACTTGTACGAATTCGTATGAATTAGCCACTAAACTGGCAAAACGTAAAATACTTACGTTTTCTTGTGAGATCAGGCTGGATTTTTTTGCTTGAAATAAAGATCAGGATTTCTCAGGATTCTGTAGATGTAAAATAAAGCTTAATATGAGATTATTGTTTTCTCTCAAACATATGGTAACACAACAATAATAATCGTATGTGTAGGTCTACTGGTCACTATGAATAATTCTATTCTACGTATAATAATTCTGATGTTGAATTGTGTTTGAGATATATGCTCTGTCATTGACAGCATTATAAAACAATTTAATTCACTGGTAAAATCCACATTATATAGGCTGGAGTAGTTATACAGACACTGTAAACATTTATTTTCATGCACAACTGAGTTCGCTATGAAAGAAAAAACAAATCAAACACTCGTCACAGTTAAAACTCTATAATACAATATGATTATTGAAATGATGTGCGCTTTCGGTTTCATTTTGACTGCTAAGAACTGTTCATACTTTCACACGCGGCTCTCAAACGATCCCTCTGTGCCACAAACTGAATATTATATACAACTGTATTACCTGTTACTCACAGCATAAGCAGGTTCTGTTCACTAAAGTAGACGCGCGCACGTCTAACATTAAAGTTCACAAAACCCTCAAGTACTTTGTTTGAGATGTTAACAGATGTCGTGTGTGTGTTGAGCATCAGTTTAGACAGTGTTAGCTCCTGTCAGCTGTAATTGTGGGGAAAACTGGATAATTTTGAGCTTTTGTCAGCTGATTTCAGTTTACGGATTTAAAATGATTTTTGGGGCGGATCAAAATCGGTGACGTAGCGCAGTACTGCAAGTGCAAAGATGTTGCGTCGGTTTCTCATTATTATTCATAGCAGAGTTTTCTTATCCAATGAGAAGAGCCGGCTGCTTAATTATTCATGACTGCACGTGCTTTCCGAAGGCAAGGCAGACCTGCCAGTGCCAAGCTGTGAGACACGAACCCACAGCACACAGTATTTAGCCGTTCATGAAGGCTCGTATGTGTTTGTTTCCATGATCCACGGGGTTTGTTGCGTGTTTTTCCCTGTGATGCTGTCAGGGCCGATTCAGCAAAGCGGTTTATGTGCAGTCAGCATTTTTATCTGGAGAGCAGTACGAGAATTGGAGAATGGTGGACGCTGTCCTTTATCAGGAGTTCGTTCACATTTAGACACATCGCCGTGCTGCTGTGTTCGCCTAAATCCTCCAGATTACCAGCAGGGCTGATGATTAAAATATAATAATCAATAATAATAACAATAACAACAGTAATAATTATAATCAATAGTATATAATAGTACATTATAATAGTATAATAAACTCATTTATAGTGTTTATATGAACACCATTATCTTTACTTACTTATGCCCTCCACCCCTTCCGGGGCATGGGCCGCCAAAGGTAGATCTCCAGAGGTTCCTGTCCTGGGCCATTCTTTCTACTTGTCCCCAAGTGTAACCCATCCTTGTGATGTCTGCGTCGAGGTCGCGTCGCCAGGTGTTTCTTCGACGGCCTCTCTCCCGCTTCCCTTGGGGGTTCCATCTGAGAGCCTGTCTGGTGATGCTAGTTGGTGGTTTGCGAAGGGTGTGCCCTATCCAACCCCATCTTCACTTCCAGATTTCTGTTTCTACGGGAGGTTGACTGGTCCTTCTCCATGGGTCGGTGTTACTGATCGTGTCAGGCCAGAGAATGTGCAGAATCTTTCTGAGACAGGTGTTGATGAATGTTTGGATCTTTCGGGTGGAAGCTTTGGTTATCCTCCAGATCTCTGCCCTGTAAAACAATACTGATATCACATTAGAGTTAAACAGGCGGATCTTCGTGGTCATGGTAAGTTCTCTCGAAGCCCAAATGTTCTTAAGCTGAACCTTTATAATGATATAAATTGTGGTTGTGTGTATGAAATTACGAATAACAAATGCTGCAGGGCATTAATTACTGTTCATTTATTTGCATTTAAGCTTTGTAAACTCTAAACTCATGCGTCTCTTCACGGTTTGTGTCTCATTTTGTGAGCCGACTGACAACAGTTGTTCGCTCCCCTCCTTCTCCTCTGCTGGCCACGCCCACTCCTCCTTTGCTCACGTAGCTCCGCCCATTATGATGCATCTTTTGAAAAAATTCTGAGGTAGACCTGAACCGAAAGTGGGGGTGTCATGACCCTTTAAGTAGGGTGCGCTCTCTGTGGTAACAGCTCACGGTCAGCAGCTCACGTCACGTGTGATATTCCCGGCTGCGAATACATCATTATATGAAGACAAAAATGACATTTTTAGGTGAATTATACCTTATAAATACAGTATGTGACTCTTTCAACATCATTTGGAGGTGTCCATGTCGCTGAGCAATGTGTGTGAAACAATGAAGAGACTCGTGCAGCCGCCTTTGCTTCTCTCCTGAACTTGAAAATATGATTGACAGAATCGTAGAAATGCTGGATTAAGATGGTCTAGGGGGTCGAATCAAGATCGCCATCTGTTTAAGATTAATTGTGCAGCTTTAACTTACAGCTAAAAATGAAACCTCTGAACCTAATCAGAGGAGCCTGATGGAAAATGCTCATTTACAAGAAAAGAGCTCTGATGGGTTTAGAGGATTTTACATCTGAACTCTTCATGTGCACTCACACATTCACTCATATACACACACACACACACACACACACACACACACACACACACACACACACACACACACACACACACACACACACACACACACACACACACACACACACACACACACACACACACACACACACAGTGAGTGAGTAAAGTGAGAAACAGTGAGGTGTAGTCTCAGAAACTCAATCTGCTCCCAGATGTAGACACACCCTTCACTAGCGCACAACACTCTGGAATTATGGGATGTTTCTGATGCACCCGAGGGACTGTACTGCTGCACTCCTGCTTTATCCCAGCGCAGGACTCGCTCTTTATTCAGAGAGTCTGTGTGTGTGTGTGTGTGTGTGTGTGTGTGTGTGTGTGTGGACAGGTGTGTCACTGTCCTCACTTTTGTGTGTGTTAATCTGCACACAGCAGGAATAAACAAACGTGAGAGTAAATGCATGTAAAAGAGATTGTGTGTGTGTGTGTGTGTGTGTGTGTGTGTGTGTGTTATGATTGTGTGAATGAAAGACTGATTTGCGAGTCACTGAAGTGTGACTTAAAAGATCTTAAAGATGTTTTATAATAAATGTGCGTCATTTTACAACACTGAACAGACATTTCTACTGTGTAATGTCTTTTTCTAAATGCTTGCACACACATGCACCCCCCCAACCCACACATACATACATACACACGCACGCACACACTCTGTCTACTGCCTCTATAGTAAACTAGAAGTCATTTTGTTTATTGTTGTTGCTGTTTATAATCCTTCATGTTTTTTTATTTAGTTTATTTATTGCAATTTAGCTTATTGTTAATCTTATAATTATTGACTTTTATTTTTATTGTTATTAATTAATTTATTTTAAAATATCATTCTTGATCTGGAGTGTTTTTGCATATTTACCCTTTCATCTTTTATATCTTTTATTAATTTTTATATATTTAAACAATTTCATACCATTTACCTAAATATTTTTTAATTCAGTAATTTATTTTTTAAATTCAGATATATACTATCATTTTTAAATATTTCTATCATTTAATTATTTTTCATTCATATTTTTCCATCATTTGATTTATAAAATGTATTATTATCATGATTATTATGATTATTGTCATTATTATGATGATAATGATAATAATAATTATTATTATTATTATTGATTATGATGATGATGATGATAATAATAATACTTATTATTATTATTTTTTTTTTGATTATGATGATTATAATAATAATAATTATTATTATTATTATTATTATTGTACAATTTAAAAAACTTTTAATTTTTGTTATTTATTTGATGTTTAAAGGATTATTTTTGTTATTGTTATATTTGTTTATTTCATTGTTTTTCATGCATTCATCTCTTTCAAATCATTTGGTTTCAATTTACTATATTATTATTATTAATATTATTATTAATTGTTTAATTATAATTTTTTTCATCTATTTATTACATTTTATTGTGAAATATTTCTTTATATTTGGGAGAATTTTTCTTTTGCATTAGAATTATTCATCTTGTACCTTTCATTTATTTTAATTTCTTCCAATTTACTATTATTATTATTATTATACATTTCTTCTTTTACTTTAAAATTTTGTTAATTATTTATGATTGTATTGATTTTAAATATTTGTTAATTTTTTATTGTTTTATTTAATGATTTATTATTACATTAATTTATAATAATTTATTATTCCATTACAATTTACTTTTCTTTCAGTTGACTATATTAATATTTTATTATGTTATTTATTTATTACATTTTATTCTTAATATTTGTTTATTTTGGGAATTTTTTTTCATAATTATTATTAGTATTATTTTATAATTATTATTATTCGTCTTTTACCTTTCATTTGATTTAATTTCTTCCTATTTACTATATTATTATGATTTTTTTCTTTCACTTTTTCATTTTTGTTCATTATGCATGCATTTATTGAAGATATTTTAATATTAGTTCATTTATTGTCATTACTAATGGTCAATAAGAGACCAAACATTTGCCTTTTTGTCAGTAAACTGCTTAAATCTCTTCATCTCGCTACTGTATTTTGGATTTTTCACAGTTTTGTGGAGTCTTTTCACTCACTTTACTCACAAATAAAACAAAGCTCTGTCTGTGCACACAAACCCACAGCATTTGCATTAAAACCGAAGATGCGTCTGATAAAAATCAAGATTGTTAATAAACCGAATCTCTTTATTTCCGCATTGAGCAGAGTTTTTCCAGTTCTTCCTGACGGTTTTGCAGATTTTATAAACAGTAAACAACTGATATCAGCATGTAGATCAGTGAACAGTATTTACATATTCATATGCTGATGAATGAATGCACACCTGCCTGCTTTATTATTATTATTATTTAATCTGTAATCTCTACATAACACCTATAAACACCTATAACACCATACATGTCATATAAATTGAAAATAAACAATATCATCAGCATAAACATGAAAGCAAAGCAACTAAATCACACTCTTTTACCAGTTGCGGCTGCATTGAACATGTGCTAGAATAGTTAGCTGTTCATTCCGCTGGGACTCAAACCAGTGACCTTCTTTGCTGTGAGGCCACAGTGCTAACCACTGAGCCACCGTGTTGTCTCGTTCTCAATGACATCTGTGATATTCAACAAGTTTGCCAATAAAAGATAGCATGTATTATTCTTTTACAGTCCATGTGTGAGCAAGTGTATGATGAATTACAAACTATGCATCTAGCTTGAGCTATTTCTTAACTTTTTAAAGGGCAGACCACCGCATACATCTTGTTTTGATGTCCTTTAGGGGGAATCAAACGATCATTAGGGCGGCCAGATCTCTCCCAAACGGCCTGTTATCCACACCCTGCCTAAAGCGTTGAACAGAGCTCTGCCGGTCGCTGTTTTCTGAAGCATCTTGATCTTGTTCTCAGGAATCTGACAACACACATTTAATAAACTGACAAATGAAATAAAACGGAAAGCTGTAAACCAGTTAATGATAAACCTCATTGTGATAGTTTTGAGTGCGCCTCATACGCTGTAATAACTGTAGATCGTATAATAAGTGAACACACCCTTCCCTGGAAACACACTTCAAAAAGTCATAAAAACGTGAGATTGTGTGTGTGTGTGTGTGTGTGTGTGTGTGTGTGTGTGTGTGTGTGTTTATCAGTCAACCATTGGACGTGTTATATTGTACACCTGATGTATGACTTTATACAGCCGGCACAGAGTCTAGCTTTTGTGCCCACAATAAAGCTGATGGATGTGGGTTTGCTGATTTACTTTCTGTGATCCTGATTAAGAGCACAATAAACTTTATACATTTAGTTTTATATGGATAAATATATGACTGAAGATTAAATTATTTGCCCTCCTGTTACTTTTTTATTATTGCTATAATTATATATATATATATATATATATATATATATATATATATATATATATATAATTTGTTTAACTTTTATTTTCAATGAAGTTATTTGGTCATTTTTTGCATTGCAATTCGTTCATTTATCTTTTTACTATTATTTGATTTAATTATTTCAATTGACCAATTATATTATTATTATTATTATTATGTAAATAAAATATTTATATATATATATATATATATATATATATATATATATATATATATATATATATATATATATATATATATATTTTTTTTTTTTTTTTTTTTTTTTGAACTTAGGGTTAGTAATTTTCTATTTTTCATATTAGTATATATTTAATTTTTTGCTTTGTAATTCATTCTTTCACCTTTTAACTATAATTTGATTTAGTTTGTTACAATTGACAAATTATTATTATATAATTAAATATATTTTTACTTTTCATTTTAGATATTTTTTATATTTGCTTATTTTTATTGTTTTCGCATTTAAATTTATTAATCATTTGACTTCATTTCTTTAAATTTATTATTATTACACTTATTATTATTATTTAAATAAATATATTTTTTACCTTTTTATTTAGCATTTTTTCTTTAATATTTCATATGTATTTTTTCATCTTTTACTATCATTTAAATTTGTACTTTATTTTTACATTTAATACATTTTTTTATTATATAGGTATTATATGGGTAGCACAATCACCATGCAGTAAGAAAGTTGCTGGTTCAAGCCTCGGCAGTGTCAGTTGGCATTTCTGTGTGGAGTTTGCATGTTCTCCCCGTGTTGGCGTGGGTTTCCTCCGGGCGCTTTGTTTTCTCTCACAGTCCAAACACATGCACAACTAAATTGGCCCTAGTGTATGTGTGTGTGTGTGTGTGTGTGTGTGTGTGTGTGTGTGTGTGAATAGGCGTGTATGGGTGTTTCCCAGTACTGGGTTGCAGCTGGAAGGGCATCCGCTGCATAATAACATATGCTGGAATAGTTGCCGGTTCATTCCGCTGTGACAACCCCTGATTAAAAAAAGGACTAGGCCAAAATGATAATGAATGAATGTCCTGTTGTGCTGTTTAACAGAGCAAGGAAATCTGTAACAGCATGTGCAATAAAATGATTTTCCTCCTAGAAAAAGTTTATTTAAATTACCATGAAAATGTAAAGAGCGATCAGCATTATTACGGAACGTCAACGGGAACAATTACAATATTTGCAGCTTAAAATTGAAATAAATGCTCAGAAGACATTTTCCTATAATGTTTAGTTTTTTTTTAATTTAATTTTTAAAAATCAATTTTTAAGATCAATGTTACTATAATATTATATATTATCATCAATAGAAAGGTACATTTTGCAGTAAAATAATTTTTCCATGTAAAATTTACTTCAACAATTATTTTTTTTTTTTACTTGAAAATCTATTTTTATAGTTCCAGGAGAAACAATACTGATTATAAATGACCAAAACACGACTAATGCTATAATTACAGCTGTTCTAATGAGCAGAGACGCTTCCCATGTCCTTCAGTGTTGACGTCAGGTGTTTT
>NC_141029.1:58060000-58130000 GCF_052040795.2 Danio rerio | reverse complement strand
AAGATTAAAGCATTTTACAGTGATTTTACCAAGAGTATGAGGTGTTCTGTGGAGAGTTATAAAAAAAATTACAGTTTAGAATTTATGATTGTTTCCACTGAGCGTTTATTTCTATCTCTACAATCAGACGTACCTAAATAGCAACCTGTACTGTACTGTGCTAAACTGCACCTTACAAAGTCATTTCTTGTAAGAACTCACTTACTGTAATTGTTGCGTTACTATAGCAACTATAGAACTACCACAACAGATCAAGTACTATAGTTGTTGTGTTACCATAGCAACCATACAAGTATGTCAACGCATCAATTAATATAGTTGTTGCGTCACCATAGCAACTATAGAACTACCACAACATATCAACTACTATAGTTGTTGTGTTACCATAGCAACTATACAACTATGTCAACACATCAATTAATATAGTTGTTGCATCACCATAGCAACTATAGAACTACGACAACAGATCAATTACTATAGTTGTTGCGTCACCATAGCAACTATAGAACTATGACAACACATCAATTACTATAGTTGTTGCGTTACCATAGCAACTATAAAACTATGACAACACATCAATTACTAAAGTTGTTGCATCACCATAGCAACTATAGAACTACCACAACAGATCAATTAATATAGTTGTTGTGTCACCATAGCAACTATAGAACTACGACAACAAATTAATTACTATTGTTGTTGCGTCACCATAGCAACTATAGAACTACGAAAACACATCAATTACTATAGTTGTTGCGTCACCATAGCAACTATAGAACTACGACAACACATTAATTACTATTGTTGTTGCGTCACCATAGCAACTATAGAACTACGACAACACATCAATAACTCTTTTTGTTGCGTCACCATAGCAACTATAGAACCACGACAACACATTAATTACTATTGTTGTTGCGTCACCATAGCAACTATAGAATTACGGCAACACATCAATTACTATAGTTGTTGCGTCACCATAGCAACTATAGAACTACGACAACACATTAATTACTATAGTTGTTGCGTCACCATAGCAACTATAGAATTACTACAACAGATTAATTATTTTAGTCATTGTGTCACAATAACAACTATAGAACTACCATAACCGGTCATTTACAATAGTTGTTCTGTTGCCATAGCAACTATAGAATCACCACAACAGATCAATTACTATACTTGTTCTGTTACCATAGCAACTATAGAACTATAACAACAGATCAAATACTAGTTGCATTACCATAGCAACTATAGAACCACCACAAAAGATCAAATAATAACGTTCTTGTATCACTATAGCAACTATAGAACCACTTCAAGATCAGTTACTATAGCTGTTGTGTCACCAGTTTTTTTACATACTGTTATGGTTCATTTCCATTAAGCAGTACAGTAGAGTGGTTAGGACTGTGACCTCATGCTGGTTCGAGTCCTGGCTGGGTCAGTTGGTGTTTCTGTGTGGAGTTTGCATGAGATAATGAAGATTCTATATAAACACACACATTACAGTACTTTACATTACATTTTCCTTCAGCTCAGTTCCTTTATTCATCAGGAGTTGCCACAGTGGAATGAACCAACAACTATTTCAGCATATGTTTTACACAGCTGATGCCCTTCCAGTAACCGGTACTGGGAAACACCCATACACACTCATTCACACACACACTCATACACTACGGTCAATTTAGTTGATCAATTCCCCTATAGCGCATGTGTTTGTACTGTGGGGAAAACCGGAGCACCCGGAGGAAACCCACACCAACACGGGGAGAACATGCAAACTCCACACAGAAACACCAACTGATCCAGCCGGGACTCAAACCTTCTTGCTGTGAGGCCACAGTGCTAACCACTGAGAATGAAATATTCTGTGTTTTCTATCTAATACCTGTAGCTTTGGTGAGTAGAAGAGCACTTAATTCTTGATAAAACCAGGAAATGTTTTAACTACAGAGTCATGGAAATCTGTTTTTAAATATGCTAATCGTATGGAAATGTTCGGCAAGATCATTTGTGATCTGATAGCTGGAGAGAGCTCTTTAAAGAGTCCTGATGAAGGTCTGCTGTAATGCTGAAGAGCTGGGAAACTCATCCAGCTTCAGCGCTCAGCCTGTAATGACGCTGTGGTTTGACTCGCTCAGATTTTCCTCTAGTCTGGAGATTCATAATGTGCTGCGTAATAATGAACACTGCACTGGAGTCCTGTCCACACACACACATATATATATATATGTATGTTCACAAAAACACACATGCACACACGTACGCATTCATGCACATGCAAAAACACACACACACACACACACACACACACTCGCGCACACACACACATACACACACACACACACACACGCGCACACACGCATAAATGCAGACAGACACACACATGTACATGTGTGCACGTCACACAAACATACTCAAGCACACATTTGTGCACACACTCACACTAATGAACACACATGCACAAACACACATATGTACATATGCTTACACAAACACTCAAGCGCACACAAATATGAACTCACTCTATCTCAAGCACACACATATACACACAAAAACACAATTGCACACACAAACACACACATGAATTCAATCTCTCACACTCATGCATACATAAAATAACACAAACAGACACTCACAAACACACTTACAGATGTACACTCACAAATTCACACACACACACACACACATGCACACAGACACTTACAGAAGTAGATTCACACAAACACAAACAACCACTTGCACACACATAAACGCTTATAAAACCCTTGTGCTCATCAACACACACACAAACACATGCATAAACATATACTTACTCACATAAACACACACTTACACACACAAACACATATTCGAGCACTCACACAAATGAACACACACACACACACATATATATATATGTTCACAAAAACAAACATGCACACATGTACGCATTTATGCACATGCACACGCAAAAACACACAGACACAGGCACACACACGCATGCATGCAGACAGACACACACATGTACATGTGTGCACGTGCACACAAACATACTCGCTCAAGCACACATTCATGCACACACTCACACTAATGAACACACATGCACAAACACACATGTACATATGCTTCCACAAACACATTCAAGCGCACACACAGATATGAACTCACTTTATTACAAGCACACACATATACACACAAAAACACTCTTGCACACACAAAGACATGAATTCAATCTCTTACACACATGCATACATAAAAAAACACAAACAGACACTTACAAACACACTTACACATGTACACTCACAAATACACACACACACACATGAACACAGACACTTACAGAAGTAGATTCACACAAACATACACTTGCACACACAAACACACATAAATGCTTACAAAACCCTCGCGCTCATCAACACACACACAAACACATGCATACACAAAAACATATACTTATTCACACAAACACACACTTGCGCGCGCACACACATACACACACACACATTCGAGCACTCACACAATTGAACACACACACACACACACACACACACACACAAACACACACAGAAACACACACAAACACATATTCGAGCACTCACACACCTGAACACACACGCACGCGCGCGCACGCGCACACACACACACACACACACACACGCACGCACGCACGCACGCACGCACACACACACACACACACACACACAATTTAAACAGTGTGTTATGATGTAAACTGGACTCGTATTTCTCTGCTTGTGTTTCCATCAGCAGATAATGAACCTGAAGCAGAACCAGAAGATCCAACTGACACAGGTAAACACACACACACACACACACACACACACACACGTCTCTGTGTTTGTGCTGAGCTTATAATGTCAACAGAATTGACACACCAGCCGTTTCTGTGCTCACTAGACTGTAGAAACCAGTTATCTGTAACAGGGGCAGATCTCCACACACATAACGCTAGTACTGTTTTAAATCTGTCATTATGCTAACACACAGGCGTCTGAAGCTCCGCCCTCTTCTGAAAAGAGCACAATCTCATTTGCATTTAAAGCGACAGTCATCAAACTCCACATTAGCATCAAAGCCTGAAAGGGTCAGTGTCAGAGAGATGGAGAACATTATCTGTGTGCTGTTCTCAGCTCACACTCAAACACACACACACACACACACACACACACACACTCTACAGACTCTCTTATTTTATAGCTTGTATTAAGGGGCATAATAAGACTCATATGCTGAATGTTTGGTTGTTTTTCAGATGTTGATCCGTCTGTGGGAGAGCCTGACATCAATGAGGAAGGTAAGACAGAGGTGTACTGTTCTCCATTATCAGTGCTGATCTACACTAAACCACACTCTGACAGCAGATAAACAGCTTTATTATCATTACACTCAAACAATACGCTGTTATGGACACAGTAAAGCTCGAACAGGACACTCGTTACTGTGATGTTACATAATACCTGAGATTAAACAGAGAAAAGCGTTAAAGAGCAGATTGCATGGGTTTTCAGAAAAATCTCTTATGAGCAGAGAGTGCTTCAGTGTAAACAGTCTGCAGGATAAATACAAACATACACTCACTGGCCACTTTATTAGGTACACCTTACTAGTGCCGGGTTGGACCCTTTTTTGCCTTCAGAACTGCCTTAATCCTTCATGTCAGAGATTCAACAAGCTACTGGAAATATTCCTCAGAGATTTTGCTCCATATTGACATGATAGCATCACACAGTTGCTGCAGATTTGTCGGCTGCACATCCATAATGCCAATCTCCCGTTCCACCACATCCCAAAGCTGCTCTATTGGGTTGAGCTCTGGTGACTGTGGAGGCCGTTTGAGTGCAGTGAACTCATCGTCATGTTCAAGAAACCAGTCTGAGATGATTGAGCTTTATGACATGCTGCGTTATCCTGCTGGAAGTAGCCATCAGAAGATGGAGACACTGTGCTCATAAAGGGATGGACATGGTCAGCAGCAATACTCAGGTAGGCTGTGGCGTTGATGCTCAATTGGTACTAATGGACCCAAAGAAAATCTCCCCCACACCATTACACCACCACCACCAGCCTGAACCGCTGATACAAGGCAGGATGATCCATGCTTTCATGTTGTTGAGGCCGAAGTCTGAGCCGAGCATCTGAATGTGTCAGCAGAAATGGAGACTCATCAGAGCAGCAACGTTTCTCCAATCTTCTATTGTCCAGTTTTGGTGAGTCTGTGTGAATTGTAGCCTCAGTTTCCTGTTCTTAGCTGACAGGAGCGGCACCCGGTGTGCTCTTCTGCTGCTGTAGCCCATCCGCCTCAAGGTTGGACGTGTTGTGTGTTCAGAGATGCTCTTCTGCAGAGCTCGGTTGTAACGAGTGCTTATTTGAGTTACTGTTGCCTTTCTATCAGCTGGAACCAGTCTGGCCATTCTCCTCTGACCTCTGGCATCAACAAATCATTTGCGCCCACAGAACTGCCGCTCTGATATTTCCTCTTTGTCGGAGCATTCTCTGTAAACCCTAGAGTTGGTTGTGCGTGAAAATCCCAGCAGATCAGCAGTTTCTGAAATACTCAGAGCAGCCCGTTTGGCAGCAACAACCATGCCACATTCAAAGTCTCTTAAATCCCCTTTCTTCCCCATTCTGATGCTCGCTTTGAACTGCAGCAGACCCTCTTGACCATGTCTACATGCCTAAATGCAGTGAGCTGCTGCCATGTGATTGGCTGATTAGAAATTTGCGGTAATGAGCAGGTGAACAGGTGTACCTAATAAAGTGGCCAGTGAGTAGTGTCTTAAAAGAAAGATTTGACTCTGAATTATGTTAATGATTTGTTATATTTTGAATCTTCTGTCTGCTATTGATCCACAGCAAGACTATCAAAGTAACTAATTTGCATAAGCCCTTCCTACCACAATGCACAAACAGCGGGTGTTACCTTTCTGACCAACCCAAATCTTGGTTCAGCTGACTAATCAGAGCTGATTTGGCTTTCTGCAGATCAACATGAATGCAAAATAGCTCATTTGCATAATCCCCACCTCCCACAACATACAATCACTAAAATGGGTGTTTTCTATCTGACCGATCAAAACAGAGTTGGCTTAACTGACCAGTCAGAGCAGATTTGGCTGTCTGCAGATGAAACATGAATGCAAAATAGCTCATTTGCATAATTCCCGCCTCCTGCAACATACAAACTCTCTAAAATGGGTGTTTCTTTTCTGATACTGAAGGATCAATGAAACCACACACGGCTCAGCAGACCAATCAGAGCAGAGTTAGCTTATGTAATGGGAAGGGGCTTACAGACCTTAAGCTGTGAATTGATTCAAATGAACTGAATCTAAATAATTGTAAAATGACTCGAACATTAAATACATCATTCAGTGTTTCTGTCATGTGGGTTTAAAAATATTATTTGTAGTTTGTAATGTTGTTCATCAAAAAAAAAAGATTACGATACATAAAGATGTTCAATCTTTTGCCTGCTACTGATCTACGCCAACACAAAATAACTAATTTGCATAATCCCTTGCATAAATAACTGATCTTATATGCATTTAACGCTGTTGTAGGAGACTCAACACACTTTATAACAACATACAAGCTGCTCTTTAAATACTGTTCACAGTCCAAACTCTACACTAAACACCCATGTGTAACGCTGTTTGTTTTGTTGGATTAGTAGTGTTCATTTGAAGTCATAATGTTCACTAAATTGATGAAAATGCAACAGAAATATAGTTTAATTGGACACAATCATCACAGCTCTTTTTTGATGGCTCATTTGGAATTTAATGATCCTGTGTGTGTTTGTCAGAAATTGTAGAGGACGCAAGAGCAGGTGACGCAAAAGAGGAACCAGAGAAAGCAGAAGAAGGTAATGTGAGAACAGCATTGATTTTCTGTCTGTTTATCTGTCTGGATGCTTGTGTGTTTGAGGGAATGATGGGAATGTTCAAACACACACAAGGACTCTGTTTCAGTGGTAAAATGAAACGTATGTGTTCATTTTAGTTCCAGGAACATATTGCGCTGTGTGTGTGTGTGTGTGTGTGTGTGTGTGTGTGTGTGTGTGTGTGTGTGTGTGTGTTGCATTTCAGGTTTTCAGATTATTCGCTTGCATCAAAACTGGAAAATATTTTAGCTCTGCTTGATGCACAGAAATTCTTTAAAACAAATAGTTAAATTCAAGAGAGAAAATTACCATAACAATCATGCTGAAAAAACATCTGACACACTAATAAAACCCCGCCCCCTACTCAATATTCTGTTTTAGTTAGAAATACATTACCATACTGTAATAAAACCCCACCCCCTACTCAATGTTCGGTTTTAGTTGGAAATGTATTACCATACTGTAATAAAACCCCACCCCCTACTCAATGTTCGGTTTTAGTTGGAAATGTATTACCATACTGTAATAAAACCCCACCCCCTACTCAATGTTCGGTTTTAGTTGGAAATGTATTACCATACTGTAATAAAACCCCACCCCCTACTCAATGTTCGGTTTTAGTTGGAAATGTATTACCATGCTGTAATAAAACCCCACCCCCTACTCAATGTTCGGTTTTGGTTGGAAATGTATTACCATACTGTAATAAAACCCCACCCCCTACTCAATATTCTGTTTTAATTGGAAATGTATTACCATACTGTAATAAAACCCCACCCCCTACTCAATATTCTGTTTTAATTGGAAATGTATTACCATACTGTAATAAACCCCGCCCCCTACTCAATGTTCGGTTTTGGTTGGAAATGTATTACCATACTATAATAAAACTCCGCCCCCTACTCAATATTCTGTTTTAGTTGGAAATGCATTACCATACTGTAATAAAACCCCGCCCCCTACTCAATATTCTGTTTTAAGTGGAAATGCATTACCATACTGTAATAAAACCCCGCCCCTACTCAATATTCTGTTTTAGTTGGAAATGCATTACCATACTGTAATAAAACCCCACCCCCTACTCAATATTCTGTTTTAAGTGGAAATGCATTACCATATTGTAATAAAACCCCGCCCCTACTCAATATTCTGTTTTAGTTGAAAATGTATTACCATACTGTAATAAAACCCCGCCCACACTGACTTGTTTGTAAATAAGAAATCTATTGAAATGAATGTGACAGTAGGTTGTAAGTGCACAGAATCACTGCAGTTCTGCAAGTGAAGCTGATGCGAGAGAAACATGTGTGTTTCTCATCATCACACACCTGTGGACAAATATACATATATACACTGTGTTCACTCTCACATTTGACATTATGTACTGAATTATATAAATATATGAGTGAGTGTGTGTGTGTGTGTGTGTGTGTGTGTGTGTGTGTGTGTGTGTGCGTGTGTTTTCTCAGACTCGGCTGTAGTTGAGGAGGTCCTCCTGGCCGCTGAGAAATCAGAGAATGGTCTGACCGTCTTTTCTGAAACACACTTTTACTGTTAGTCTGTGCTTGTTTGTGTGTGTGATGTGTTAGTAAAGTGTGTTTATTTCTGCAGTTCATGCGAGAGTATTTGATCTTACTGATGCAATCAGTGATGACGAAGGTAAGACACTTTCATTTCTAATGTGCACAGATGCATTTGCTGCATGATCAAAGTAACTCATTTGCATAACCCCTCCTCCTGTGACACACAAACACTGAAATGGGTGTTTCCTTTTCCGACACTAAAAGACCAATTAAAACAGACTTTGTCAGCTGACCAATCAGAGCAGAGTTGGCTTATGGAAGGGGGAGGGGCGTGTGGACCTTAAAGTCAGCATGAAGCAAAAGTTAAGATTCCCGTTTACTCTTCTATTGTGATGTACAGTCTTGAAATGAGAAGAAAATGTAATGTGTAATTTTAGCCTTTGGGAACAAATTGGTTTGTTGGAAGATGGTCATTGCTAAAAAAAAATGAAGGAAGATTGATGAAGGAATGACAGGCTAAGCAGAAACTAAATGGACTGATAGCTTCGCCCTGAAGGTTTGACAGTCCTGTCCTAAAAACTGATAACGCCGCCCAAAATGACTGATAATACTGCCCTAAAACACTAATAATCCCACCCCAAATGACTGATAGCCCCGCCCTAAGACTGATAATGCTGCCTTAAAACACTGATAACCCCACCCTAAAGGACTGACAGCCCCGCCCCAAATGACTGATAATGCTGCCTTAAAACACTGATAACCCCACCCCAAATGACTGATAGCCCCGCCCTAAAAGACTAATAATGCTGCCTTAAAACACTGATAACCCCACCCTAAAGGACTGACAGCCCCGCCCCAAATGACTGATAATGCTGCCTTAAAACACTGATAACCCCACCCCAAATGACTGATAGCCCCGCCCTAAAAGACTAATAATGCTGCCTTAAAACACTGATAACATCACCTTAAAGGACTGATAGCTCCGCCACAAAAAACTGAAAGCCCCGCCCTCAAAAAACTGACAATGCTGCCTTAAAACACTGATAACCCCAAC
Organism: Danio rerio; assembly: GCF_052040795.2. Taxonomy (NCBI): domain Eukaryota; kingdom Metazoa; phylum Chordata; class Actinopteri; order Cypriniformes; family Danionidae; genus Danio; species Danio rerio. Next base: position 58,120,534 of record NC_141029.1, on the reverse strand, counting down.
AAAAAGGGCTGCTAGCACCGCCCTAAGATCGATAACATCACCTTAAAGGACTGATAACCCCACCCTAAAGGACTGATAGCCCTGTCTCTAAAAGTCTGATAACATCCCCTTAAAGGACAGATAGCCCCTCCCTAAAGGACTGACTGCCCCGCCCCAAATGACTGACAACGCTGCCTTAAAACACTGATAACCCCACCCTAAAGGACTGACAGCCCCGCCCCAAATGACTGATAACGCTGCCTTTAAACACTGATAACCCCACCCTAAAGGACCGACAGCCCCGCCCCAAATGACTGATAACGCTGCCTTTAAACACTGATAACCCCACCCTAAAGGACCGACAGCCCCGCCCCAAATGACTGATAACGCTGCCTTTAAACACTGATAACCCCGCCCTAAATGACTGATAGCCCTGCCCTTAAAAACTGATAATGCTGCCTTAAAACACCAATAACCCCAGCCTAAAGGACTGATAGCTCCGCCCCCAATGACTGATAGCCCTGTCTCTAAAAGCCGGATAGCGTCACTCTAAAGGACTGTTAGACCCACCCCAATTGACTGATAGCCCCACCCTTAAAAGCTGATAATGCTGCCTTAAAACACTGATAGCCCCGCCCCATGTGACTTTGAGTCTTTGAATAAGCACAGATAGATCGTTTATAACCGGCACTGCTATACTCATATAAAATAAGAGGGAAAATTTTAGTTCATGGTGGCTTTAAGTGCTGAATTGATTCAAATAAATAGAATCAACATTATTTAATTTTTAACCATATTCTGAGTAAATGAGAGTGTTTTCAGAGCGTAGATACACTTAAAGCTGTGGTAGGAGACTCGGCACAATAGCACAGGAGCTGCTTTATAGGAATCCTCATATACAACTGAAGACTGAAGCATCATGAGAGGCTGAGGCCTGCAGTAATGATGCTGAAAATACTGTTTTACACCGCAGAAATAAACTCATTTTACAGTGTGTTGACTACAGCGGTGTTGATCGTGTTTCTGCTCAATCATGTGCAGTTCGCTCTTCACAAGAGGTTTGTTTAATGTGGGAAAGAATCTGAATTATTCCACACGTCTGACTGGTGTTGTGCTGCGAAACTGATCATTAAACACTCATCAGAACTCATGCATGCTCGTAAATACCTGACATCTGCATATTTGAAGCCTCTCTCACTCACACACACACACACACACACACACACACACACACACACACACACACACACACACACACACACACACACACACAGCACTGCATGTCCTGACAGTTACAGTGCTCATATTAACTCATAACTGAACTGGAGACAGAGTATGAGTGTGTGTGAGTATGTGTGATGGACTATATATATATATATATATATATATATATATATATATATATATATATATATATATATATATATATATATATATATATATATATATAATGAGCAATATCACACGAGTAGCAGTGCGAAATGGCTGTATATCGGCACTGCCCTACCAGTGCCGATATACAGCCATATCGCACTGCTACTCGTGTGATATTGCGTTTATACAACAGTTTGACGCCATAATTGTGTATATACAGAACAAAATCAAACATGGAGTCTCAAAAAACCTTTTGTATGAGGAACTACTTTCTTCCACATTGGATTCAAATCATAAGCTGACAGTGAAACAGCTGAGCGTGCATCTTTTACACTGTAGATCTGTAGTGTCTGCTTTCTGCTGGCTGTATGTGGGCGGAGTAATACACAAAGGGTAAAGAGGCTGTAGGAGTTCTGATATTGCAGACTATAGCATGGCTATCAGCCAATCAGATTTGAGAACCAGACAGAACTGTTGTGTGTGTATATATATATATATATATATAATAACTCATCTCTAATAACTGATTTATTTTCTATTTGTCATGATGATAGTGAATAATATTAGTCTAGATATTCTTCAAGACACTTCTATACAGCTTAAAGTGACATTTAAAGGCTTCACTGGGTTAATCAGGTTAACTAGGCAGGTTATGGTAATTAGGCAGTTTATTGTATAATGATGGTATGATCTGTAGACTTTCGGGAAAAAAAATAGCTTAAAGGGGCTAAAAATAATGACCTTAAAATGGTGTTTAAAAATTAAAACTGCTTTTATTCTAGCTGAAATTAAACAAATAAGACTTTCTCCAGAAGAGAAAAATATTATCAGACATACTGTGAACATTTCCTTGCTCTGTTCAACACCATTTGGGAAATATTTTTTAAAAATTGAAAGGGGGGCTAATTAATCTGACTTCAACTGTACATACACGCACAGAAACTCTCTGCTTTAAGAGACCTGCACAGGAAGTTGTTTTCAGACAGTGATCACTGTCTTTCTAATAACCTGTATCTTATGTCTGCAAAAATGCTTCATCAGAATGCAAACTGTATCACACTTAGAGAAGTTTATATTTTCCCCAGCAATATACAGTGCATCCGGACAGTATTGACAGCGCTTGACTTTTTCCACATTTGTTTATGTTACAGTCTTATTCCGAAATGGATTAAACTGATTGATTTCCTCAACATTCTACACACAATCCCCCATAATGACAATGTGGAGAGAGTTTGTGAAAATGTTGCAGATTTATTAAAGCTGTAAAATCAGATGTACATCAGTGTTCACAGGCTTTGCTCAATACTCTGTTGATGCAGCTTTGTCAGTGATTACAGCCTCAAGTCTTCTTGAATATGACGTCACAAGCTCTGCACACCTGTCTTTGGGAAGAGTGACCATCGGGTTATTGATCACCTCCCTGACTGAGGCCCTTCTCCCCCGATCACTCAGCTTAGATGTCCGGCCAGCTCTAGGAAGAGTCCCGGTGGTTAAACATCCTCCACTTACGGATGATGGAGGCCGCTGTGCTCTCTGGAGCTTTCAGAGCAACAGAAATGTTTCTGTAACCTTCCCCAGCCTTCAATCCTCTCTAGGAGGTCTACAGACAATTCCTTTGTCTTCATGCTTGGTTTGTGCTTTGTCATGCACTGTTGACCCTGGGCCCTTATCTAGACAGGTGTAGCCTTTTCAGATCAGCTGAATTGAGCACAGGTGAACTCCAATGAAGCTGCTGACACATCTCCAGAATGATCAGAGAAGACAGAATGAACCTGAGCTCAATGTAGAACTTCACGCCAAAGCCTGTGAACACTGATGTACATGTGATTTATCAGCTTTTATTTTTTATTTTAAAACTCTCTCCACATTGTCATTATGGGGGATTGTGTGTAGAATGTTGAAGAAATCAATCAATTTAATCCATTTCGGAATAAGGCTGTAACATAAACAAATGTGGAAAAAGTCAACCGCTATCAATACTTTCCATATGCACTGTATATATATATATATATATAGTGTGTCTAAGCGTGTATATATTTTTAGTGCATGTATATGTGAGCATGTGAGTGTATAAATATAATATAATATAATATATAATTTGTGTGTGTGAGAGTGTGTGTGTGTGTTTATAATGTATATAGTGTGTGTGTATAGTGTGAGTAGTATGTGCGTACATGTGTAAGTGACTGTGTGTGTGTGTGTGTGTGTGTGTGTGTGTGTGTGTGTGTGTGTGTGTGTGTGTGTGTGTGTGTGTGCTCGAGCGAGTGTGTGTGCATGTGTGTGTGTGTGATCACACAGTTGAGTTATTTGCTGTTGGTTGTGGAGTGAATCTGTCATATGAATCTGTCAAGATGAGTCATGATTAAGAAAGTAAAAGCAGAACTTCCAGTTTCCACTAGTGTGCTTGTGTGTGTGTGTGTGTGTGTGTGTGTGTGTGTGTGTGTGTGTGTGTGTGTGTGTGTGTGTGTGTGTGTTTATGAGCCTCAGCAACTCTGAATAATGCAGAAACACCACCACATTACAGTTTATCATCTATCATTTACACTAAAACACTACAGCTGATCTTCAACAACACACAACAGTGCAGAAATCTGCATCTGACAGTTATTATTCAGACGTGTGTGTGTGTGTGTGTGTGTGTTTATGTCATTTGTGTCCACATTTGTTTGTTTACTTATTGTTTAATTATTTGTTTATCTGTTTGTTTGTGCATTTGTTTGTTCTTTAGCTTAATTGCTTAAGCATTTGTTTGTTTGTAAGTGTGTTTGTTTGTTTTTTGTTTGATCGTTTGTAAGTGTGCTTGTTTTGTGTTGGTTTGTTTGTGTATTTTTGTTTTTGTGTTTGTTTTTGTTTGTGTTAGATTTTTGTTTCTTTGAACGTGTATTTGTTTTTTTTTTGTTTGTTTGTAAGTGTTTGGTTTTTGTTTTTTTGTTTGTAAGTGTGCTTGTTTTGGTTTTTTGTTTGTTTGTTTGTTTGTTTGTTTGTGTTTGTTTTTGTTTGTTTGTGTTTCATTTTTGCTTGTTTGTATGTGTGATTGTTTTGGGTTTGTTTGTTTGTGTATTTTTTGTTTGTGTGTTTGTTTGTGTTTAATTTTTGTTTGTTTGTAAGTGTGCTTGTTTTTTTGTTTGTGTATTTTTTGTTTGTGTGTTTGTTTTTGTTAGATTTTTGCTTGTTTGTAAGTGTGCTTGTTTTTTTGTTTGTGTATTTTTTGTTTGTGTGTTTGTTTTTGTTAGATTTTTGCTTGTTTGTAAGTGTGCTTGTGTTTTTTTTGTGTGTTTTTTGTTTGTGTGTCTGTCTTTCTGTGTTTTTTTGTTTGTTTGTGTGTTTGTAAGTATTTTTGTTTGTTTGTAAGTGTGCTTGTTTTGTGTTTGTTCGTCTGTTTGTTTTTGTTTGTGTTTGATTTTATTTTGTTTGTAAGTGTGTTTGATTTTTGTTTGTTTGTTAGTGTGTTTTGTGTCTGTGTTTGTGTATGTTTTTTTGTTAGTGTGTTTGTGTGTGTTTGTTCGTGTGTGTGTTTGTTTTTGTTTGTTTGCATGTGTGTGTGTTTGTTTGTAAGTGTGTTTGTTTTTTGTTTGTGCGATTGTATGTGTGTGTGTGTTTGTTTTTTGTTTGTTGTTTGTGTGTGTGTGTGTTTGTTTGTAAAAGTGTGTTTTGTTAATGTTTGTGTTCGTTTGTTAGTACATTTGTTTGTTTATTTACCTCTGTTTGTAAGTTTTGTTTGCTTGTGTGTTTGTTTATTGAAATACTTATTTGTGTTTATGTGTGTGTTTGTTTACAGATGGGGTTCAGGAAAGTGCAGGTCAAGAGAAAGGTAAAGCACAAATTAATAAACACACAAACAATAATGAAGGTTTAGAATCTGCACACTCTATAAAGTGAAGAATAGCAATAAACAAGATTTGTTAAACCTGAAGGGCGACGCAGTGGTGCAGTGGGTAGCACGTTTGCCTTACAGCAAGAAGGTTGCTGGTTCAAGCCTTAGCTGGGTCAGTTGATGTTTCTGTGTGGAGTTTGCATGTTCTCCCCGTGTTGGTGTGGGTTTCCTCCGGGTGCTCCAGTTTCCCCCACAGTCCAAAGATATGTGTGTCCTAATATTGTCCGTAGTGTATGTGTGAATAAGTATGGATGTTTCCCATTAAGGGGTTGCGGCTGGAAGGGCATCCGCTGCCTAAAAACGTGCTGGATAAGTTGGCAGTTCATTCCAGATTAAATAAAGTGACTAAGTTGAAAAGAAAACCAATGAATGAATATTAAACCTGAATAAGTTAGTTATAAAATAAAATAAAAAAGGGAATATTATAATTTTAGGTGTAAAAAGTTACAATAATTTAACTTTAAGCAAACATTGAAGCATGAAGCATGTATATATGCAAATAGTCAAAATGATAAAAAATGATGAAATTATGAAAAATGTAATTAGTTGATAATAATGAGAATTTATTTAAACAAAAATGACTGAAAAAATGATCAAATTATGAATGAGGAGCTTAGTGGACTGACACACAACAATAATAATAATAATAATAATAATAATAATAATAATAATAATAATAATAATAATAATAATCTCCACAGTGGAATGAACCAACAATTAATCCAGCATATGTTTTACGCATGCAGCAGATGCCCTTCAAGCTGCAGCCCATCCCGGGGAAACAACCACACTCATTCACACACATAAACGACACTTCAGCCTTCCCAATTCGCCTGTACCGCATGTGTTTGGACTTGTGTGGAAAACCAGAGCACCCGGAGAAAACCCACACAAACGCAGAGAGAACATGCAAACTCCACACAGAAACACTAACTGACCCAGCTGAACCAGTGGCCTTCTTGCTGTGAGGCGAAAGCACTACCTACTGTGCCACCACATCGCCAATAATAATAATAATACATGTTGTTATTATTATTATCATTATTGTTATTATAAAAATAAATAAACAATTAAGACATGAAAAGATTTAAAGACTCCTGAATAAACTGAAGGTTGTTTTTCCTGTAGAAGTAGATCCTGACATTACTGTACAGAGCTTGTTGCAGCATGCTTGGAGTAATTAATTAAGTCATTTTGTGTGTGTGTGTGTGTGTCGTTACAGCTCACAGCGCCGGAGCGGTTTCTGGCTCAAACGGTATCAGCATTCATTATGTTTTTTATTTATTTTTTTTACATTTAAGCGTTTGTGAAAGAGTTTGCATGCATGATCCTCCACTTTTACTGTGCTTTAGGTGAAAATATGAAGGGTCCATTAATAACAGAAGTAATCAGAGATGCTTGAACTAACATCAACAAAAGACAAAGCTATATATATATATATATATATATATATTTATATATCTTTTCTTAAATATATTAGTTAGAACTGTTACAGTGTGTAGTGTATGTGTGTTTCTGTATGTGTGTGTGAGTACACACTAACCAGCCACTTTATTAGGTACACCTGTCCAACTGCTCAATAATGCAAATTTCTAATCAGCCAATCACATGGCAGAAACTCAATGCATATAGGCATGTAGACATGGTCAAGACGATCTGCTGCAGTTCAGAGCGAGCATCAGAATGGGGAAGACAACACGTCCAACCTTGAGGCGGATGGGCTACAGCAGCAGAAGAGCACACCGGGTGCCGCTCCTGTCAGCTAAGAACAGGAAACTGAGGCTACAATTCACACAGACTCACCAAAACTGGACAATAGAAGATTGGAGAAACGTTGCTGCTCTGATGAGTCTCCATTTCTGCTGACACATTCGGATGCTCGGCTCACAATTTGGCCTTAACAACATGAAAGCATGGATCATCCTGCCTTGTATCAGCGGTTCAGGCTGGTGGTGGTGGTGTAATGGTGTGGGGGAGATTTTCTTTGGGTCCATTAGTACCAATTGAGCATCAACGCCACAGCCTACCTGAGTATTGCTGCTGACCATGTCCATCCCTTTATGAGCACAGTGTCTCCATCTTCTGATGGCTACTTCCAGCAGGATAACGCAGCATGTCATAAAACTCAATCATCTCAGACTGGTGTCTTGAACATGACGATGAGTTCACTGTACTCAAATGGCCTCCACAGTCACCAGAGCTCAATCCAATAGAGCAGCTTTGGGATGTGGTGGAACGGGAGATTGGCATCATGGATGTGCAGCCGACAAATCTGCAGCAACTGTGTGATGCTATCATGACAATATGGAGCAAAATCTCTGAGGAATATTTCCAGTGGGGGTCCAGCCTGGTACAAGTAAAGTGTACCTAATAAAGTGGCCAGTGAGTGTATGTGTAAGTGATTGATAAGCCGCTCTGAGAGCAGACACACATCCTTTATGACATGATAATAAACATTATCAGGCTAGATCTTATCTGAACCTACTATCAGGCAACATGATGACGCTCAAAAACTGAATTATCAGATCAAACCTCAAAATGATGAAGTATAATAAAAGGAGATGACAAGCCGGTCCGAAAACAAAGTCAAAATAGACGCAATAGATCATCATAATGAGACGGCATGTCAAGATTATCACTAAGTGTGTTCTGACAAAAGGATGAGATCACTTCATTTTATTTCATAATTAAAGTCCTGGTATGTCATAATTGTGACATTTAAATCATCAATATAATTAACCAGAGCTACATTGTTGGTATACAGCCACATATACAGCTGATGGTAAAAGTATTCACCCCTGCACTGTACTTCTAAAACGATTAGCTGCCTTTACTTAAAATAACTAGTAAACCTTTTGCCTTGAATTGAATGAACTGTGTGCATAATTAAAAAAAAATGAAGTTAACTTAACTCTTCAAAGCTATTTACTTTAAAGAAGTACCTGCGTTTCCATACAGTGTGTGAATGTTTAATGTTGAACAGATTCAGGAGTTGTTCACTGTGTTTCCTCTAATATTTGTTCTTCTGGAGAAAGTCTTATTTGTTTTATTTCAGCTAGAATAAAAGCAGTTTTAATAGTTTTAAAGCCATTTTAAGGTCAATATTATTCGCCCCTTCAGCAATATTAGTGTTGGATTGTCTCCAGAACAAACCACTGTTATACAATGACTTGCCTAATTACCCTAACTTTACCCTGATTACCCTAGTGAAGCCTTTACATGTCACTTTAAGCTGAACACTAGTGTCTTGAAGAATATCTAGTCTAATATTATGTGCTGTCATCATGATGAAGAGAAAATAAAGCAGTTATTAGAGATGAGTTATGAACACTATTATGATTAGAAATGTGTTGCAGAGATCTGCTCTCAGATAAACCACATTTATTAAACAATTTAAATTGAACAGGAGGGCGAATTAATTCTGACTTTAGCCGTATGCAGTAGTCAACATTTAAAGAGGATCAAAACATTTAATCGAAGTTGTCCTAAAATTATTCGACAACATTTGAAAGCTTGTTTGATCATCTTCATATGTCGACTCTCCTGTTTATGTCAGTGATGTGTGTAGCTGCAGTGTCTGTGCTGTGATGCTGCCCTCTGCTGGACCACTGCACTGACAGCAGAAGAGGAGTCTGTGTTTATGAGCTGTAATAGCTGCAGGGTTCCACACAACGCCTTCATGTTATCCCAATATAAATCAATTAAGTTAACTTCATCATTTTTACAAATGTAAACCTTGTGTGCTGCTGGGTCATTTTCGTCCACTCTGGGCTGATTGTGTGGCTTCATTTGTCCGCATCTTTCTCTGCGTTTCAGCAAAATGCAGTGATTTTTGCAGACAAATCTTATTATGACAGGTATATTAGGAAAATACTTTGGAATTTGTCAAACACTCAACATACACTGCAAATACCCTGCCTAAATACCTTAGCAACCTCCCACAACCCCCAACAACAACTAACTTAAAAACTCCCTAGCAACCTCCCAGAACCCCACAACCACTACTTGCATAACAACATGCTAGCCTTAACCTAAGAATGACTACCTACACAATAAAAACCTTAGCAACCACCCAGAGCCCCCCTAACTACCTACATACCAACATAGCAACTTCAAAGAACACCTCCCTGAAAAAATATTCACCTGCATAACAACACCCTAGCAGTTTCCCAGAACCCCTTAAACAACTATTGTTATTTCAACCTCTCATAACCAACCTAGCAACCACCCCAAATCCCCCAATAACCACCAACAGAGTGATACCCAGGCAACCACTCAGAATACCCAGCCACTACCTACATAGCAACACCCTAGCAACCACCCAGAATTCCTTACCAACATCTACATGGCAACACCCTAGCAACCACTCAGAATCCCCAGCCACTATTTACATAGCAACACTCTAGTAAACACCCAGAATCTCTTACCATCATCTACATAGCAACACCCTAGCAACGACTCAGAATCCCCAGCCACTATTTACATAGCAACACTCTAGTAAACATCCAGAATCTCTTACCACCATCTACATAGCAACACCCTAGCAACCACTCAGAATCCCCTAACACTATTTACATAGTGACAACCTAGCAACCATCCAGAATCATCAACCACTACCTACAAAACAACACCCTAGCAACCACACAGAATTCACAACCACTGTGTACATAGCAAAACCATAGCAATGACCCAGAATCCCCAACCACTACCTACCTAGTAACACCCTAGCAACCACCCAGAATCTTAACCAATACCTACATAGCAACATCCTAGCAACCACCTACAATCCCCAACCAGTATCTACATAGCAACACTCTAGCAACCACCCATATTTCTCAGCTATTACCTACATAGCAACACACTATCAACCACCCAGAATCTCCCAATAAGTATCTATAATGTGATACCCTAGCAACCACCCAGAATCCCCAGCCACTACCTACATAGCAACCCCCTAGAAACCACACAGAATCCTCAGCCACTATCTACATAGCAACACCCTAGCAACCACCCAGAATCTCCCAATAAGTATCCATAATGCGTTACCCTAGCAACCACCCAGAATCCCCAGCTACTACTTAACTTGCAACACCCTAGCAACCACCCAGAATCTCCCAATAAGTATCTATAATGCGTTACCCTAGCAACCACCATCTACATAGCAACACCCTAGCAACCACTCAGATTCCCTAACACTATTTACATAGTGACAACCTAGCAACCATCCAGAATCATCAACCACTACCTACAAAACAACACCCTAGCAACCACACAGAATTCGCAACCACTATGTACATAGCAAAACCATAGCAATGACCCAGAACCCCCAACCACTACCTACCTAGCAACACCCTAGCAACCACCCAGAATCTCAACCATTACCTACATAGCAACATCCTAGCAACCACCCACAATCCCCAACCAGTATCTACATAGCAACATCCTAGCAACCACCCACAATCCCCAACCAGTATCTACATAGCAACATCCTAGCAACCACCCACAATCCCCAACCAGTATCTACATAGCAACACCCTAGCAACCACCCAGAATCTCCCAATAAGTATCTATAATGTGATACCCTAGCAACCACCCAGAATCCCCAGCCACTATCTACATAGCAACCCCCTAGCAACCACCCAGAATCTCCCAATAAGTATCTATAATGCGTTACCCTAGCAATCACCCAGAATCCCAAACCACTACCTACCCAGTGACACCCTAGTAACCACTCATAATCTCAACCTTTACCTATATAGCAACATCCTAGCAAGCACCCAGAATCCCCAACCACTATCTACATAGCAACACTCTAGCAACCACCTAGAATCCTCAGCTACTACCTACACAGCAACCCCCTAGCAACCACACAGAATCTCTAACCACTACCTACATAGCAACAACATAGCAACCAGCAGAATCTTTAACTACTGCCTACATAGTGACACCCTAGCAACCACCCAGACTCCTCAACCCCTTCCTACATATTGACTCTCTAGCAACCACCCAGAATCCCCTTAAAAAGTACCTACATAGCAACACCCTAGAAACCACACAGAATCCCCAAATAAGTATCTACATAGCAACACCCTAGCAACCACACAGAATCCCCAACCACAACTCACAAAGTAACAACCTAGCAACCATCCCGAAGGCCTTAGTAACCATCTAAAACTCAATAAAAGCTACTTAGCATTCTATGAACCCCAAAAAATCCCATAAAGACTACCTAGCAACACCCTAGCAACCCCGCAGCTCACTGGAGCAGCTAGCCGTGACTGACCTGCTGTGTTGTTGTGTTCAGACAGTGGATCTGGGACAGTTGTCGGTGTGGTCTGCGGGATCGCAGTAGCAGCTGTTGGAGCCATAACCGGATACTTCACCTACCAGAAGAAGAAGCTCTGCTTCAAGGCCCAAAGAGGTGTGTGCATCTAGAAGACAATCAGATGAGAATCAGTCAAATACAGTCTTAATTATAAACACATTTTTATACATGTGAGGTGTTTAAATCAGGGGTGAACAACCCTGTTCCTGGAGATCCACCTTCCTGCAGAGTTCAGCTGCAACCTGGATCATACACACGTCTTTAACAGGGTATCTGCAGGGTCTTAAAAAGTCTTAAAATGTCTAAGCCGGCAGCTCGCTCTCTGCAACTCTCACATGGTCGCCCACTGAAGCTAAGCAGGGCTGTGCCTGGTCAGTACCTGGATGGGAGACCACATGGGAAAGCTAGATTGCTCCCGGAAGTGGTGTTAGTGAGGCCAGCAGGGGGTGCTCAACCTGCAGTCTGTGTGGGTCCTAATGCCCCAGTATAGTGAAGGGGACTCTATACTGCCCGGTGAGCGCCGTCTTTCGCATGAGAGGTTAAACCGAGGTCCCGACTCTCTGTGGTCGTTAAAAATCCCAGGATATCCTTGGAAAAAGAGTAGGGGTTTAACCCCAGCATCCTGGTCAAATCTGCCCACTGGCCTCTGTCCATCATGGCCTCCTAACCCTCCCCATATTCAATTGGCTTCATCACTGTCTCCTCTCCACCAATCAGCTGGTGTGTGGTGTGCTGTCTGGCGCATAATGGCTGCCGTCGCGTCATCCAGGTGGATGCTGCACACTGGTGGTAGATAAGGAGACCCCCCCTTGAGTGTCTAGAAATGCACTATATAAATGTAAGGAATTAATATTATTATTATTATTATTATTATTAAATTTCAAAAACCAAATTTTAGGCCGTAAAATGTCTTAAATTCACTGAAATATTGTGTTGTAGGTCTTAAATAATTTTAAACGGGTGTTAATTTTTTTCTATGTGCATTAAAAGCTATACCCAATTGAGCCAACACCCATCCAATCATTAACAATGCATTTCAATAAAAGTTTTAAGAAACGTTTATTTATTTACTTATTTACTTATTAATATGGTTTAATTATCCTCCTTACATTAACACTTGTTTTTAATGTTTTAACTTGGCTATTTAAAACATTTTTTTGGCGTTTAGCCTTGTGCAAGTCTGAAATTTCATTCATTATGGTCTTAAAAGGGTCTTAAAAAGTCTTAAATTTGACTTGATAAAACCTGTAGAAACCCTGATTTAATTACCAACTGCTCCTTCAGATCCTACTTAGGCCAGGTCCACACAGAAATGGGCATCTTTATGAAGTGTATAAGTTACCCCACTTTCAATAATAAAAGAAATGTCCGCATGAAAATTATTAAAACATTTTTGTGATGTTTGTTAAGGGCACACTGAACCAACAGGGGGCGATAATGACGATGTTATACTTGTTACTACATTGTTTGTATATGATGCATTATACTACTGTAGTTCAGCCGCAGTAACCATATCATATGTTCATGCGTCATGCTTTCAGATACTACTCATGAATAACAGTAGGCAGTATAGCATACAGTATGCTGGTGTTCTGCATCATTATCTTGACAGTCAGCTATGGTTGATGCAGGTAGTAGCACACAAAACCCACACAGTTCACATGTAAAGCTGAGTGATCAAAAACTCATTCATTCAGATGCATCTGAGCTGTGCTGTAGTAATTGCAGCGCAGCGTGTTTTGATATAATATGGCATCATTCTCTACAGTTTAATTCATTCCAACCAACATCTGTCTCAACATTAGTGTGAGCCAGTCAGTGTGTTAACTGCTGAATGAGAACATATGCTTTCTCCTCAGGTGATGTCGAGAGCGCCAAGCAAGAGAACGGCACACAGAGCGACCCACAGGGTGAGCAGATAATGGATTATTCTCACTCAGTGTTATTATATTCATATGCCATTGCATAACAGCATAAACTAGAGCTGTAGAGTGTTGCAGAGACAAACAACAAACACAAGTCAATGAGCACAACTACCCTGCTGAAAAATCCAGCTTAAACCAGCCTAGGCTGGTTAGCTGGTTTTAGCTGGTCGACCAGCCTGGTTTTAGAGGGTTTTTTCATTTCCAGACTGGTCTTAGCTGGTCAGGCTGGAAAATGACCAGCCAAATCCAGCTAAAACCAGCTTGACCAGCCTGGTTTAAGCTGGATATAGCTGGTTTTGGCTGGACTCCCAGCTTGGCTAGGCTGGTCAAGCTGGTTTTAGCTGGTCATCTCCCAACCTGACCAGCTAAGACCAGGCTGGAAATGGCTGGAAACCAGCCTGGAAGTGGCCAAAACCCCTCTAAAACCAGCCTGGTCGACCAGCTAAAACCAGCCAACCAACTTAGGCTGGTTTAAGCTGGATTTTTCAGCAGGGTAACCATGAAACTCTGTGCAGAATAACATCAACTCATATAATAGATGAGAATCACTTCCTAAAACACCCCAACATACACCAAGCAACCACCAATAATATCCTATGATGGGAGCCACAAGAAGTCCCAGCACATTAGCTACCACCCAGAACCCCTAACAACAACCTAACAACACTATCAACAACCCGATATCTTCTAACAACTTACTAGCATTGCCAGATCATAAACGTTTTATCTTCGCAAGACACCCAAACTTCAACTAGCAACACCTTAGCAACCACGCAGAACACCCTCTAACAACTAATAAGCAACACCCTAGCAACCACCAGAAACCCTTTAGAACTGTCTGTTAATGTTTGGGAAGCACAAAGAACCGCCTGGCAACATCCTAGTTACCATTACAAACCACTTAACAACTACCTTGCAACCACCTAGAATCCAGAACAACTATCTAGAAACGCCCTAGCAACTACCCCAAACCTCCTAATGGCTAACTAGCAACAGCCTAGCAACCACTCAAAAACCTGGTACTTAAACCATCTAAATTACCTGGTTTGGCAAGCACAAAGACCTTCCAGTAACACTCTAGTTATCATCTAAAGTCAATTAACTACTACATAGCAACACCCTAGCAACCACTCAGAGCCTTCTAACTAACTAGCAACACCCTACCAACAATCCCCTAACTAATCAGTATTTTGAGGAATAACTAATAACCCTCTTGCAACACTCTAGAGCAGGGGTGTCAAACTCAATTCCTGGAGGGCTGAAGCCCTGCACAGTTCAGTTCCAACCCTGCTCCAACACACTTACATGTAGGTCTCAAACAAGCCTGAAGGACTCAATTAGTTTGATCAGGTGTGTTTAATTAGGGTTGGAACTAAACTGTGCAGAGCTGCGGCCCTCCAGGAACTGTGTTTGACATCTGTGCTCTAGGAAAACCACAACAACTACCTAGCAACTAGTAAAAATTATTCAATAATAGTAATAATAATAATAATAATAAGCAATAACAATAAAACAAATGAATGTTTAGTTGTTTAATTATATTATTTTATGATATGTTGTGCAGTTAAACACAGTAAGCAGTTCCAGAAAACCTGTATTATTATTATATTTATTTATGTTTATTATACATCATTATATATGATTGTCATTATTCTGAATAATGTCTGGTTTGTGTGTGATTATCTGCAGTTTTAAGCACTCTACTGGACTCCTCTTCATAACCGGAGCTCTGAACTGAAGATACTGTAAACTGATTTACATTGAACTGTGGAGGATCAGGATGAAGAGACACGCGCACACACACACACACACACACACACACACACACACACACACACACACACACACACACACACACACACACACACACACACACACACACACACACACACACACACACACACACACACACACACACACACACACACACACACACACTTTGACATCAGTTCTCTATAGCAGAGACTGTAGGACTGTTCATGATTTTTCTGAATGTAATTTTCTTTTGAATGGGATGCGATCCCTGCTGAAAAATCCAGCTTAAACCAGCCTAGGCTGGTTGGCTGGTTTTAGCTGGTCAACCAGCCTGGTTTTAGAGGGTTTTTTGGCCATTTCCAGCCTGGTCTTAGCTGGTCAGGCTGGAAAATGACCACCTAAATCCAGCTAAAACCAGCTTGACCAGCCTGGTTTAAGCTGGACATAGCTGGTATTGGCTGGCAGCCTGGCTAGGCTAGTCAATATAGCATCTCCCAGCCTGACCAGCCAAAACCAGGCTGGAAATGGCCAGCTTAGGCTGGTTTAAGCTGTTTTTTTAGTAGGGATGTGTGTGTGCATACTTGTTTATGTGGTTAACAAGGACACTAATGTGTATAATGACATGGGTATGATGTAGTTGTTCTCAATTGCAGTGCTTTATGAGGACATGTCTTGTGTGCAAGCAATTCAAAACTGTTAAAATCTTACTTGACAGGGTTTTTAACATTCACAATTTGCCAAAGTCTGTTTGTAAAGGTTAGGTTTAAGGCCATAAATTAAGCGATTCTTGTTTTTTTTGCTGTATAAAGTACATTACGCCTATGTAGAGTCCCTGTAAACCACATACACAAGTAGGTGAACATACTTGTTTAGATGGTTTATGAGGACACTAATGTGTATAATGACATGGGTATGACAGTTGTACTCTATTATTGTGCATTATGAGGGCGTATTGTGTCCTTACAACACAAAACTACTTTAGAAATCCTACTTTACAGGGTTTTACACATTAAAAATGCACCACAGTTGTTTTTTTGTAAAGGTAAGGGTCATATATTAAGTGATTTTATTTGATGTATAGATACATTGTCTACGAGGAGTCCCTGTAAACCACATACACAAGCATGTGTATGTGTAGGTGTACATACTTGTTTATGTGGTTTACGAGGACACTAATGTGTATAATGACATGGGTATGACGTAGTTGTACTCTATTGCAGTGCTTTATGAGGACATGTCTTGTGTCCTTACAATTCAAAACTGTTAAAGTCATACTTTAGAGTTTTTAGCATTTAAAATGTGCTCGTTTAAGGGTTAAGGCCACATAATAATTTTACTGTATAAAATGCATACGCTATGTAGAGTCCCTGTAAACCGTATATACAAGTGTGTGTGTGTGCACTGTATAAAATATCTGCTAATGAACAGTTTCTGTATTTTGTGCTTATTTGCGGTGGTGAACTGCATTATGGGATGTTGATCTCTGCTCTGTCCACTACTGGTGTTGAAAATTCAACTCTACGGTTTAACAAATCAAGATCAAGAGCTCATAATGCAATTCAAAAGCAGAAATAAACAGGAGAAATTAAAACATGATCACAAAATATGAAGAACTGCTAATTTACAGATATTGTTTTATAGTGCGTATAATTAGACAGGAATCCTTTCGGGAGAGGCATTTAATTTCATTGCTTAAGAAGTGTATTGTTTTTGCTGCATCATTAATCAGTTATCTTTTATGTCAAATTGTTCATCATTCATAAGGCAGATCTCACAACATGGAAACGATTTGGTCTGAGATAATCACAGAGTTTTTCTTAGTTGTTTAATTATGTAAATATGTTAAATTTGAATAAAGGTTTGATTAAATTTAAATGATGTATGCATTTAATGGCACCGTTTTAACGCTTATATGAAATCATCAACAACACATCTGTAGATCTGTAAAACAAACTGAAAAATTCTGAGTAATCTGGCTGTTTTAAATGTTAAATATGTGCCCATCAGCCCACCAGTCTGAAGGTTGGACGTGTTGTGTGTTGTGAACCAGTCTGGCCATTCTCCTCTGACCTCATCAACAAGGCATTTGCGCCCACAAAACTGCCGCTCGCTGGATATTTCCTTTTTGTCGGAGCATTCTCTGTAAACCCTAGAGATGGTTGTGCGTGAAAATCCCAGTAGATCAGCAGTTTCTGAAATACTCAGATCAGCCCGTCTGGCACCAACAACCATGCCATGTTTAAAGTCACCTAAATCCCCTTTCTCCACATTCTGATGCTCAGTTTGAACAGCAGCAGATCCTCTTGACCATGTCTACATGCCTAAATGCAGTGAGCTGCTGCCATGTGATTGGCTGATTAGAAAATCACATTATCAAGCAGATAGACAGGTGTACCTAATAAAGTGGCCAGTGAGTGAAAATTTGTATTTTGTTGTTTGACATATAAATCTTTTATTCAATAACAAAAAGATTTAATTACAATACGTAATATGCAAAAACATGCAACATTTCTGTCATTTAATGCACAAAAAAACCTCAAGACATTTTGCATTTATATATGAATATAAACTATATGAAAAAACAAACCAAAATGTCATTTAAAGCTTTTTGTTTTTGCATAAAAAGCAAAAATGTTCCATTTTCATATAGATTATATTCATATATAAATATAAAAAGATGACAAAAAAATGACAGAAATGTTGCATATTTTTAGACATCACACACTTAAAAACTTAACCATTCCTTTTCTCACAGATTTATATATTCTGTAAATCAAATGCTGTACATGACAGAATATTTATTTTAAACACAATCAGACTCAATAACAGTGAATTTAAAATAATAGGTTTAATAAAATCCATATTTGCCCCATATACAGTTCCTAGGAAGCAAGAAAACGTAGGATTTAATGCATGTTATTATATTAAACAGTTGAGAACAACACTTATAGGAGAGGAAAAGTTATTTCACAGTTTTAATAAATGTTTGCACAGCAGAAGGAAGTTTTGCCAGCACACAAACAAACTGTGAATGAGTCTTTGTTCTCCTCTGCCGTACAATGCAGAATACACGCGCACTTAGTTTTCATTCTTAAAGATTTCATTAAGTGTTACATACTATAATAGTGACTTGTATATGTTTAATATAATAGTGTTCCCGAGCGAGCATACATATTTATATATATTTATATATATATATATATATATATATATATATATATATATATATATATATATATATATATATATTTTTTTTTTTTTTTAATTATCTGAAATGTTTTATTAACCTTTGTAGCTATTCTATTGTCAGAATTTCCACATATGAACATAAAACTGCCTAGTCACCTCACTGTATAAACAGTTTTTATACCGGTTTATATTGATTTCTTTTGTTTCTTCTGTGAAACTGTTGAAAAGCAAAAAGTCAGAGCCATCTATTTATTATTATATATATTTTTATTCCTGATAGTCTATACATATACAACCACTGAATGCATAGACACTGTATTTTTACTGGCTCTATTTATACTCTATTTATACTGGCTGTTTTTTTATTGATTTATTTTAGCTTTCTGTTATTTGTTTGTTCTTATTTTCTGCAATATTTAAATAGACAGCGCGTTGTTGAATAACGAGTGCGCCTCTCCGGCGGTTTTTACGGTAATGCGTCATCCGAAAATAAACGTGGAACAATACAGTTAAACTGTATGACAAACGGCACATTTTTTGTTATTTTATAAAGAAATAACGAATAAAGTGCATAGAAACAGGCAGAACAACAATCACGTAATAAATACGAGACTGTAAAGCGCGTTTGTTGTATATTCCTGCGCATCTCTTGAGGTGTTTACAGTAATCGCGTCATTCACAGGTACTGCGGGAATCTGGAAGATCCTGTCAAACTCTTGAGGAGAAAAAGCGCACAGACACGCATCAAACTGAGGGGTTAAGAAGCAGGTAAGCGAGTACAATCCTCACAGGACACAATCTGAACTCAACGCGCGACTTATTGAAGCAGTGCGCATGCGCGTGAAACACCGCTTTCTGTGCGAGAGACTTTGGAGGTAATAAATAATCGATTAAATAAGCTGATCTTCAGACTCTTTCACAGAAAAAGAGAACGCGTTTGCAGGAAAAGTGTTCACTTCCGTGTTCACAAAGCACAGCTCATCCGGGAATCAGCTGAATATGATGAAGATCTGCTGATGAAGATGATGGACAGCAGGAGCCTGAGGTCTGTCAGTGTATACTGCATTACAAGTGCCGCGAGACATGCAATCAGACCAGAGTAACTGGGGGAGCCGGGCAGGGGCCACGTGTACTTTTAGGGGGCACACTTTAACATACACCACAAACTACTTAATTATTCAAAGTCTTTTTTTCATGCATCAATCTGCAGTCTTCATAAAAAAGATAATTAATAACTTAAACTCAAAATAATCTTCCTTGTTAACTTTGTATTAGAACACATTGATAACATTCAAGTACATCAAGGCACATGTGTGCACCTGTAAACTTTAACAGATGCAGTTAAAGTCATTTCTTTTTGCTCTCCCTTTAATTTAAAATAATGTTTCCTAAATGATCTTTAACAAACCAAGGAGATTTTCACAGTATTTCCTATAAAACAAAAATAATTCATCTGGAGTCATGATAAGTCTTATACCTTAATTAGTCTTGAATAAAAGCAGTTTTAACTTATTCAGTAATATTAACCTCCTTAATAAATATTCACTGTTTATTTTTTGATTGTCCATGCAACATAGTCATACAATAACTTGACTAATTATTCCAACTTTCCTAGTTAACATGACCTAGTTGAGTCTTTAAATTACACTTTAATCTGAATTATAGCTTATAGGATACTTAAAGGGACTTTATACAACTATCCTGCAAAATAACTATGAAATATAATGCACTTTCACCATGGCAAAGACAATAAAGTAGTTATTAGAAATGAATTATGTTTAAAAATGTGTTGTAAATAAATCATGTGTTGAAGACTCGTGCTTTATGACACGACTGAAAACAAAAATGAAGGCAAAACTAAACCAGTTGCATATTACTTTTACATGAGCGTGACTGAAAACTGCATTTGATCAGTGTGTTACATCTGTTCTCCGGGACTTGCCGGCTGTTTGTAAATTCAAGACTGCATTTCCTAATGTTAAACTTTGTACACTCAATTTCTGATTAATAATAGCCATGCATAGCCGAGGACTTCCTATAGTAAAAAGATCAATTTTCTGGAGACAATCCAACACTAATATTGCTGAAGGGGCGAATAATATTGACCTTAAAATGGCTTTAAAGGAATTAAAAACTGCTTTATTCTAGCCGAAATAAAACAAATAAGACTTTCTCCAGAAGAACAAATATAAGAGGAAATACTGTGAGAAATTCCTGAATCTGTTCAACATCATTTGGAAAATATTCGAGAAAAAAACCCAAAATAAAATCACAGGAGGGGGCGAATAGTTCTGATTCAAGGATAATCATATCTTTAGTTGACTGTTCATAACTGACCTCCTCTGCTGTGTTTCTGCAGGAGTGTGTCTGCTCTGCTGCTCTTCCTCCAGTTCTGCTCGTGTTTCTCAGATGGAGATCAGAAATCCAGACCAAACTTTGTGCTGATGATGGTGGACGATCTGGGCATTGGAGACATCGGCTGCTATGGGAACACCACCATCAGGTCAACCCCAATAAAACCACAAATTTCTCATATGTTGTGATTTTATTCTTGTAACACAATCTCTAAGGATGAACAAACAAATACTCATTTTACAAATGCAGAACTGCATAAAAACTATCACTGCAGAGATAAAGCAGTAAAAATTGTGTGTTTTTATGCACACAGATAAAAAAAGCATTACATTTTGGTGTCTGGACCAAATATTATTTACTATATATATACTTTTTATATATATATACTTTATATATATATATATATATATATATATATATATATATATATATATATATATATATATATATATATATTATTGCTGTCAATCGATTAAAAAAATTAACTAATAAATCACACTTAAAAATGAATCGCGATTAATCACATTTAAAAGACTGTAACTTGTAATTTTGGCTATTCGAATGTCAAATTTGTGTACACGCAAGACAAAAACTATTTAAATTCAAAATATTATTGTTTATTAGAGTTTGTGTTTAACTTGTAACACAGATTTCTTCATGTAAACAACAAACCCACAATAAACCATCAAGATCCTGCTTGACAGCCATATTTATTACAGAAATAAAGCACAGGCATGTTAATGACATTTAAAACTCAAAACAATCAATGCCAATAAAGAAAACATTGATTTCCATGTTGAATTCTAAGTGGACTGCAAAAAACAACAAAAATACAGGCATTGCAGATATGGAAAATGGAAAATAATAATAATAATAATAAATATAGCTGCAAGCAGCAATTAACGGGGGTCAAGCAGTTTAGCAGGGTAAGGTCATGTAGCAGTTAGGACGCCTGTAAGTAGTTTATTTGACAACGAAATATAAGATTAGTCTGTTAAAGTTTATAGATTGAGCTAACAAATATTTGATTAAACACTCCAGAGAAGCAACTTCGATTTTTACATATTGACAAATTTTTAATGAACATTTCGAGTGACCGATTTTATGTCAAAGTGACCAGTATAAGCAACCCTATGATATAATGTGTAGATCGAGTCATGGCACCTTAGACAAAGACACAGCATGTCAATTTTAAGTTAATCAGAAAAATGGTTACTCGGATACAGTGATTTTACAACGTATAGTGCCACCATGTGGCCAATGTCTATGAGTTTCATGCTTTGACCTTAGACTGACCTCTTGCATATGTGTAACAAGTTTGGTGAAGATATTTTAATTCCTTCATGAGTTATGGCTATTTTAGCTCTTCTTAATAAAAATGACAAAAGAGCAGTGAATAAGCTATTAGTGATCTCCTACTGCCATCTAGTGGCCACGGTGTAATTTATTTATGTGATTACAGCCATTTAGGTGTGCATAAACATATCCCTTCTAAGATTGAGCATGTTCTAACTATATAAAATGAAAATTTTGTATTTTATTAAAAGAATTAAAAATCTACAGAGTAAAAAGTGTGACAAGCTTTGACTAAATTTGATCTTAAATGCATTAACTGTGTTCATGCCATGTCAGTTTGGGATTCAGAATGCATTACATAACATTACATTACATTCTTTGCTACAGAACAGTAAAATATACAATAAGTGGTCTGTTTCTGCCATCTAGAAGCCACAGTTTTACATGTTTTAAAACAAGGTGTTTAATTATAGAACCAGTTTTGCCACTTAGAATTATTATGGAGAGGTTAACTGGGACTAAATTAGATGTTTAATGCATAGTAGTGTTTACATCAGGTCAAAATGTGATTCAGAATGATCCTAAATGCAATTTCCCTGACTTTAAACTAAAAAAATGTAAAACAACAAAGGTATGCAAATGTTTTGAACAATAAATAAGTGGTCTTGTTGTGACATCTAGTGGTTAGAAATGGTAGGTGACAGTTAAAAGTCTGTGTTATAGTGGCTAAAATGATAGAATATTGAAAATGTGTTTTTGAGACCTTTAAACATCCAAGATGGACAAAAAAACAACTTATAAATCATTTCAGTAAAAAGTGTGTAAATTAAGCACATTTACTGCATTTTTAAGCCATTTTAGCATGTTTTTAGAACCATTTCCACTATTATAGCGCCACCTATTGCCCAATCTCCACAACATTTTGCAAGTTTATTCACATCGATATGCCACATCTGCTCACCAATTTCTGTGATGTTTTGAGTTTTCCTTATTGGTTTACAGGCATGTAGGTTCGTGTAGACACGCCCCTTTTGTAAATGAGCCTGTTACAGCTATCTAAAATGGAAAGTTCAACTTTTTTTTGATAATTATTGATCTACTCAGTCCAGAGATTCTAACAACACTGGTTTCGTTGCGATTGAGCTAAAAACCAGGGACTAGTTCGCAAAAGTAGGTTTTGTACATATTGATGGTTTTTTAATGAACAATGTGAGTGACTGCAGTGGTTTTAGTGTCAAACTGTTCAGTATAAGCAGACCTATCATATGATATGTAGATTAAGTGTTTTTTGTAAAATAGTGTGTAAATAAAGCACATTTACTGCATTTGTAAGCTATTTAGCATGTTTTAAAGACTATTTTTGCTATTATAGCGCCACCTATGGTTTAATGCTCTCAAAATTTTGCAAGTTTCTTCACATTGATAAGGCACATGTGCTCACCAATTTCTGTGATGTTTTGAGTTTTCCTTATTGGTTTATAGGCATGTAGGTTTGTGTGGACACGCCCCTTTTGTAAATTAGCCTGTTACAGCTAGCCAAAGTGAAAAGTTCCACTTTTTTTTTTGATAATTATTGATCTACACAGTCTAGAGATTCTAACAACACTGGTTTCGCCGCGACTGAACTAAAAATCAGGGACTAGTTCGCAAAAGTAGGTTTTTCCTATATTGATGAATATTTACTGAACGGTGTAAGTGACAGCAGTGGTTTGAGTGTCAAACTATTCGGTATGAGCAGGCCTATCATATGATATGTATTTTGTGTGGTTGCGCAAAGGGTTGTGTAATACACAACCCATTACACACTAAAAATACGTAAAATCGCCCCCTAGTGGCCGATTTCTTTCAAAATTCTTACAGACCTCAAGGACCGTGAGTCGAACATGCCCAGCGAGTTTCGTTTCGATCACTCATCGTTAACCTTGTTATTTGGCTGCTCAATTTTTGTTGGCTAATGGCGGCCATGTTTTTTGAGATATGCCAATGTCCTTATAGTATGTTATGACAACTTGGTCAAAGACACTGCATGCCAAATTTCAAGCTGATTGGAGTAATGGTTGTAAGGTTAGAGTAATTTTTATGTTTTTTAAACTTTATAGCGCCACCATGTGGTCAAAGTCCACAGGTTTTGCACTGTCACATCAAATTAAGCTTACACATATGTGTACCAAGTTTGGTGAGGATATCTCATTCCTTTCAAAAGTTATAGCTACAATTAGCAATTAGCTTCAATTAGCATTGAACATTGTTGTGTACTGTTTCGTGCGAGAAAAAAAATTTCAACTTTTTTTTGATAATTATTGATATTCAGTGTCCAGAGAACATTTCAGAGCTGGTTTGGTTCAGATTGGGCAAAAAACCTAGGACTAGTTCGCAAAAGTAGGTTTCGGACAAATCGCGATGTAGCGGGAAAACGGTCCAACGTAGAGAAAATCTGGGTCACTCCACTTTAGTTCGGGCTGACCCAAGGATTCCAAATTTGTAATTTTTTTGAGTCTACGACAAACGGTGTACAAATGGCGGCCAAAATATTGGGTTTTGGCGCAAAAGCGCCACCTATGGGCCGATTTGGCTGATCTTCGGTGAGAATGTAGTGTACCGGAGTACTACCATCTGACCAAGTTTCAGCTCTCTCGGACTTACGGTTTGGTCTGGGCAATAGTGACTTCGGCAGAATAATAATAATAAATATAGCTGCGAGCAGCAATTAACGGGGGTCAAGCAGTTTAGCAGGGTAAGGTCATATAGCAGTTAGGACGCCTGTAAGTAGTTTATTCGACAACGAAATATTCGATCATAGTGTTAAAGTTTATAGATTGAGCTAACAAATGTTTGATTAAACACTCCAGAGAAGCAAATTCGATTTTTACATATTGACAAATTTTTAATGAACATTTCGAGTGACCGCTTTTATGTCAAAGTGACCAGTATAAGCAGCCCTATGATATAATGTGTAGATCGAGTCATGGCACCTTAGACAAAGACACGACATGTCAAATTTTAAGTTAATCAGATAAATGGTTACTCAGATACAGTGATTTTACAATGTATAGCGCCATCATGTGGCTAATGTCTACGAATTTCATGCTATGACCTCTGATTAACCTCTTGCATATGTGTGACAAGTTTGGTGTAGATATTTCAATCCATTTATGAGTTATGGCTATTTTAGCTCTTCCCAACAAAAATGACAAAACTATATAACTATATAAACTAATAATTTGTGTTTCATTAAAAGAATTTAAAAATCTACAGATTAAAAGGTGTGACAAGCTTTGACAAAATTTAATCTTAAATGCATTAACTGTGTTCAGTTCATGTCAATTTGGGATTCAGAATGCATTACATAACATTACATTATATTCTTTGCTATAGAGCAGTAAAATAAACATCAAGTGCTCTGTTACTGCCATCTAGTTGCCACAGTTGTGATTTTCTTTACACATGTTTTAAAACAAGGTGTTTAATTATAGAACCAGTTTAGCCTATAAGAATTATTACACAGAGGTTAACTGTGACCAAATTAGATGTTTAATGCATAGCAGTGTTGAAAATCAGGTCAAAATGTGATTCAGAATGATCCTAAATGCAATTTCCCTGACTTTAAACTCAAAAAAATGTAGAACAACAAAGGTATGCAAATATTATGAACAATAAATAAGTGGTCTTGTTGTGACATCTAGTGGTTAGAAATGGTAGGTGACAGTTAAAAGTCTGTGTTATAGTGGCAAAAATGATAGAATACTGAAAATATGTGTTTTTGAGACCTTTAAACATCCAAGATGGGCAAAAAAAACAACAACTTGTAAATCATTTCAGTGATAGATGTGTAAATGAAGCACATTTACTGCATTTTTAAGCCATTTTATGATGTTTTTAGAATCATTTCTACTATTATAGCGCCACCTATTGCCCGATCTCCACAAAATTTTGCAAGTTTCTTCACATTTATATGGCACATGAGCTCATCAATTTCTGTGATGTTTTGGGTTTTTCTTATTGGTTTACAGGCATGTAGGTTCGTGTAGACACGCCCCTTTTGTAAATAAGCCTGTTACAGCTATCTAAAATGGAAAGTTCAACTTTTTTTTGATAATTATTGATCTACTCAGTCCAGAGGTTCATTTAACACTGGTTTCGTTGCGATTGAACTAAAAACCAGGGACTAGTTTGCAAAAGTATGTTTTGTACATATTGATGTTTTTTTAATGATCGGTGTGAGTGACAGCAGTGGTTTTAGTGTCAAACTGTTCAGTATGAGCAGACCTATCATATGATATGTAGATTAAGTGTTTTTGTGAAATAGTGTTTAAATGAAGCACATTTACTTTATTTTTAAGCCATTTAGCATGTTTTTAAGACTATTTTTGCTATTATAGCGCCATCTATGGTTTGATCTTCACAAAATTTTGCAAGTTTCTTCTCATTGATATGCCACATGTGCTCACCAATTTCTGTGATGTTGTGAGTTTTCCTTATTGGTTTACAGGCATGTAGGTTCGTGTGGACACGCCCCTTTTGTAAATTAGCCTGTTACAGCTAGCCAAAGTGAAAAGTTCAACTTTTTTTTGATAATTATTGATCTACACAGTCCAGAGATTCTAACAACACTCGTTTTGTTGCGATTGAACTAAAAACCAGGGACTAGTTCGCAAAAGTAGGTTTTTCCTATATTGATGAATATTTAACGAACGGTGTGACTGACAGCAGTGGTTTTAGTGTCAAACTGTTTGGTATGAGCAGGCCTATCATATGATATGTATTTTGTGTGGTTTTGCAAAAGGTTGTGTGATACACAACCCATTACACCTTAAAATTGCGTAAAATCGCCCCCTAGTGGCCGATTTCTTTCAAAATTCTTACAGTCCTCTAGGTCCATAAGTCGAACATACCCAGCGAGTTTCGTTCCGATCGCTCATCGTTAACCTTGCTAAATGGCTGCACAATTTTAATTGGCTAATGGCGGCCATGTTTTTTGAGATGTGTCATTGTCCTTATAATATGTCATGGCAAACTGGTTAAAGACACTGCATGCCAAATTTCAAGCTGATCGGACCAACGGTTGTAAGGTTAGGGTCATTTTATGGTTTTTAAGCTTTATAGCGCCACCATGTGGCCAAAGTCCGCTGTTTTTGCACTGTCACATCAAATTGAGCTTATGCATGTGTGTACCAAGTTTGGTGATGATATCTCATTCCGTTTAAAAGTTATAGCTCCAATTAGCATTTAGCTTCAATTAGCATCGAACATTGTTGTGTACTGTTTCGAGTGAGAATAAAAATGTCAAAATTTTTTTGATAATTATTGATATTCAGTGTCCAGAGAACATTTGAGAGCTGGTTTGGTTTAGATTGAGTGAAAAACCTAGGACTAGTTCGCAAAAGTAGGTTTCGGATAAATCGCGATGTAGCGGGAAAACGGTGCGTCGTAGAGCAAAAATTTCTGGTATACACTTTTGTTCAGGTTAACCCAAGGATTCAAAAAATGTAAAGTTTTTGAGTTTACGACAAACGGTGAACGTATAGCGGCCAAAAATGTCCAAAAAGTGTTTTTTTGGCGCCATAGCGCCACCTATGGTCTGATTTGGCTGATCTTTGGCCAGAACGTAGTGTACCGGGGTACTACCATCTGGCCAAGTTTCAGCTCTCTCGGCCTTACGGTTTGGTCTGGGCAATAGTGACTTCGGCAGAATAATAATAATAATAATAATAATAATAATAATAAAAATCTTAACAAAAACAATAGGGTTTCAGCGCTTCGCGCTTGACCCCCTAAATATAGCTGCAAGCAGCAATTAACGGGGGTCAAGCGGTTTAGCAGGGTAAGGTCATATAGCAGTTAGGACGCCTGTAAGTAGTTTATTCGACAACGAAATATATGATTAGAGTGTTAAAGTTTATATATTGAGCTAACAAATGTTTGATTAAACACTCCAGAGAAGCAACTTCGATTTTTACATATTGACAAATTTTTAATGAACATTTCGAGTGACCACTTTTATGTCAAAGCGTTCAGTATAAGCAGCCCTAAGATATAATGTGTAGATCGAGTTATGGCACCTTAGACAAAGACACAGCATGTCAAATTTCTAGTTAATCAGATAAATGGTTACTCAGATACAGTGATTTTACAATGTATAGCGCCACCATGTGGCCAATGTCTACGAGTTTCATGCTATGACCTCTGATTAACCTCTTGCATATGTGTGATAAGTTTGGTGTAGATATTTCAATCCATTCATGAGTTATGGCTATTTTAGCTCTTCCCAACAAAAATAACAAAACTATATAACTATATAAACTAATAATTTTGTGTTTTATTAAAAGAATTTAAAAATCTACAGAGTAAAAAGTGTGACAAGCTTTGACTAAATTTGATCTTAAATGCATTAACTGTGTTCATGTCATTTCAATTTGGAATTCATAATGCATTACATAACATTACATCACATTCTTTGCTACAGAGCAGTAAAATAAACTATAAACTATAAGTGGTCTGTTACTACCATCTAGAAGCCACAGTTGTGATTTTCTTTACACATGTTTTAAAACAATGTGTTTAATCATAGAACCAGTTTTACCTATTAGAATTATTATGAAGAGGTTAACTGGGACCAAATTGGATGTTTAATGCATAGCAGTGTTTACATCAGGTCAAAATATGATTCAGAATGATCCTAAATGCAATTTCCCTGACTTTAAACTCAAAAAATGTAAAACAACAAAGGTATGCAAATGTTTTGAACAATAAATAAGTGGTCTTGTTGTGACATCTAGTGGTTAGAAATGGTAGGTGACAGTTAAAAGTCTGTGTTATAGTGGCTAAAATGATAGAATATTGAAAATATGTGTTTTTGAGACCTTTAAACATCCAAGATGGACAAAAAAAATAACTTATAAATCATTTCAGTGATAAGTGTGTAAATGAAGAACATTTACTTCATTTTTAAGCCATTTTAGCATGTTTTTAGAACCATTTTCACTATTATAGCGCCACCTATTGCCCAATCTCCACAAAATTTTGCATGTTTATTCACATTGATATGCCACATCTGCTCACCAGTTTCTGTGATGTTTTGGGTTTTCCTTATTGGTTGACAGGCATGTAGGTTCGTGTAGACACGCCCCTTTTGTAAATGAGCCAGTTACAGCTATCTAAAATGGAAAGTTCAACTTTTTTTTGATAATTATTGATCTACTCAGTCCAGAGGTTCATACAACACTGGTTTCGTTGCGATTGAGTTAAAAACCAGGGACTAGTTTGCAAAAGTAGGTTTTGATTATATTGATGGTTTTTTAATGAACAGTTTGAGTAACAGCAGTGGTTTTAGTGTCAAACTGTTCGGTATGAGCAGACCTATCATATGATATGTAGATTAAGTGTTTTTTGTGAAATAGTATGTAAATGAAGCAAATTTACTTTATTTTTAAGCGATTTAGCATTATTTAAAGACTATTTTTGCTATTATAGCGCCACCTATGGTTTGATCTTCACAAAATTTTGCAAGTTTCATCTCGTTGATATGCCACATGTGCTCACCAATTTCTGTGATGTTTTGGGCTTTCCTTATTGGTTTACAGGCATGTAGGTTAGTGTGGACACGCCCCTTTTGTAAATTAGCCTGTTACAGCTAGCCAAAGTGAAAAGTTCAACTTTTTTTTGATAATTATTGATCAACACAGTCCAGAGATTCCAGCAACACTGGTTTCGTTGCGATTGAGTGAAAAACCAGGGACTAGTTCGTAAAAGTAGGTTTTTCCTATATTGATGAATATTTAACGAACGGTGTAAGTGACAGCAGTGGTTTGAGTGTCAAACTGTTCGGTATGAGCAGACCTATGATATGATATGTATTTTGTGTGGTTACGCAAAAGGTTGTGTGATACACAACCCATTACACACTAAAAATACTTAAAATCGCCCCCTAGTGGCCGATTTCTTTCAAAATTCTTACACACCTCTAGGACCGTGAGTCGAACATGCCCAGCGAGTTTCGTTTCGATCACTCATCGTTAACCTTGTTAAATGGCTGCTCAATTTTAATTGGCCAATGGCGGCCATGTTTTTTGAGATATGCCAATCTCCTTATAGTATGTTATGACAACTTGGTCAAAGACACTGCATGCCAAATTTCAAGCTGATCAGACTAATGGCTGTAAGGTTAGAGTAATTTTTAAGTTTTTTTAGCTTTATAGCGCCACCATGCGGCCAAAGTCTGCGGGTTTTGCAGTGTCACCTCAAATTGAGCTTATGCATGTGTGTATCAAGTTTGGTGATGATATCTCATTTCGTTCAAAAGTTATAGCTCCAATTAGCATTTAGCTTCAATTAGCATTGAACATTGTTGTGTACTGTTTCGCGTGAGAATAAAAATGTCAACTTTTTTTTGATAATTATTGATATTCAGTGTCCAGAGAACATTTGAGAGCTGGTTTGGTTTAGATTGAGTGTAAAACCTAGGACTAGTTCGCAAAAGTAGGTTTCGGACAAATGGCGATGTAGCGGGAAAACGGTGCGTCGTAGAGCAAAAATTTCTGGTATACACTTTTGTTCACGTTAACCCAAGGATTCAAAAAATGTAAAGTTTTTGAGTCTACGACAAACGGTGAACGTATAGCGGCCAAAAATGTCCAAAAAGAGTTTTTTTGGCGCCATAGCGCCACCTATGGTCTGATTTGGCTGATCTTTGGCCAGAACGTAGTGTACCGGGGTACTACCATCTGGCCAAGTTTCAGCTCTCTCGGCCTTACGGTTTGGTCTGGGCAATAGTGACTTCGGCAGAATAATAATAATAATAATAATAATAATAATAATAAAAATCTTAACAAAAACAATAGGGTTTCAGCGCTTCGCGCTTGACCCCCTAAATATAGCTGCAAGCAGCAATTAACGGGGGTCAAGCAGTTTAGCAGGGTAAGGTCATATAGCAAGTAGGATGCCTGTAAGTAGTTTATTCGACAACGAAATATACGATTAGAGTGTTAAAGTTTATAGATTGAGCTGACAAATGTTTGTTTAAACACTCCAGAGAAGCAACTTCGATTTTTACATATTGACAAATTTTTAATGAACATTTCGAGTGACCGCTATTATGTCAAAGTGACCAGTATAAGCAGCCCTATGATATATTGTGTAGATCGAGTCATGGCACCTTAGACAAAGACACGACATGTCAAATTTTAAGTTAATCAGATAAATGGTTACTCAGATACAGTGATTTTACAATGTATAGCGCCATCATGTGGCCATTGTCCATGAGTTTTATGCTATGACTTTAGACTGACCTCTTGCATATGTGTAACAAGTTTGGTGAAGATATTTTAATTCATTCATGAGTTATGGCTATTTTAGCTCTTCTTAATAAAAATGAAAAAAGAGCAGTGAATAAGCTATTAATGATCTCCTACTGCCATCTAGTGGCCACAGTGTAATTTATTTATGTGATTACAGCCATTTAGGTGTGCATAAACATATCCCTTCTATAATTGAGCATGTTCTAACTGTATAAATTGAAAATTTTGTGTTTTATTAAAATAATTATAAATCTACAGAGTAAAAAGTGTGAAAAGTTTTAACTAAATTTGATCTTAAATGGATTAACTGTGTTCATGCCATGTCAGTTTGGGATTCAGAATGCATTACATAACATTACATTACATTCTTTGCTATAGAGCAGTAAAATAAACAATAAGTGGTCTGTTACTGCCATCTAGAAGCCACAGTTGTGATTTTCTTTACACATGTTTTAAAACAATGTGTTTAATCATAGAACCAGTTTTACCTATTAGAATTATTATGAAGAGGTTAACTGGGACCAAATTAGATGTTTAATGCATAACAGTGTTTACATCAGGTCAAAATATGATTCAGAATGATCCTAAATGCAATTTCCCTGACTTTAAACTCAAAAAATGTAAAACAACAAAGGTATGCAAATGTTTTGAACAATAAATAAGTGGTCTTGTTGTGACATCTAGTGGTTAGAAATGGTAGGTGACAGTTAAAAGTCTGTGTTATAGTGGCTAAAATGATAGAATATTGAAAATATGTGTTTTTGAGACCTTTAAACATCCAAGATGGACAAAAAAAAAAAACTTATAAATCATTTCAGTGATAAGTGTGTAAATGAAGCACATTTACTTCATTTTTAAGCCATTTTAGCATGTTTTTAGAACCATTTCCACTATTATAGCGCCACCTATTGCCCAATCTCCACAAGATTTTGCATGTTTATTCACATTGATATGCCACATCTGCTCACCAATTTCTGTGATGTTTTGGGTTTTCCTTATTGGTTTACAGGCATGTAGGTTCGTGTAGACACGCCCCTTTTGTTAATGAGCCTGTTACAGCTATCTAAAATGGAAAGTTCAACTCTTTTTTGATAATTATTGATCTACTCAGTCCAGAGGTTCATACAACACTGGTTTCGTTGCGATTGAGTTAAAAACCAGGGACTAGTTCGCAAAAGTAGGTTTTGTTTATATTGATGGTTTTTTAATGAACAGTTTGAGTAACAGCAGTGGTTTTAGTGTCAAACTGTTCAGTATGAGCAGACCTATCATATGATATGTAGATTAAGTGTTTTTTGTGAAATAGTGTGTAAATGAAGCAAATTTACTTTATTTTTAAGCGATTTAGCATTATTTAAAGACTATTTTTGCAATTATAGCGCCACCTATGATTTGATCTTCACAAAATTTTGCAAGTTTCATCTCATTGATATGGCACACGTGCTCACCAATTTCTGTGATGTTTTGGGCTTTCCTTATTGGTTTACAGGCATGTAGGTTCGTGTGGACACGCCCCTTTTGTAAATGAGCCTGTTACAGCTAGCGAAAGTGAAAAGTTCAACTTTTTTTTGATAATTATTGATCTACACAGTCCAGAGATTCTAACAACACTCGTTTCGTCGCGATTGAGTGAAAAACCAGGGACTAGTTCGCAAAAGTAGGTTTTTCCTATATTGAGGAATATTTAACGAACGGTGTAAGTGACAGCAGTGGTTTTAGTGTCAAACTGTTCGGTATGAGCAGGCCTATCATATGATATGTATTTTGTGTGGTTGCGCAAAAGGTTGTGTGATACACAACTCATTACACATTAAAAATACGTAAAATCGCCCCCTAGTGGCCGATTTCTTTCAAAATTCTTACAGACCTCTAGGACCGTGAGTCGAACATGCCCAGCGAGTTTCGTTTTGATCACTCATCGTTAACCTTGTTAAATGGCTGCTCAATTTTAATTGGCCAATGGCGGCCATGTTTTTTGAGATATGCCAATGTCCTTATAGTATGTTATGACAACTTGGTCAAAGACACTGCATACTAAATTTCAAGCTGATTGGACTAGTGGCTGTAAGGTTAGAGTAATTTTTATGTTTTTTTAGCTTTATAGCGCCACCATGTGGCCAAAGTCTGCGGGTTTTGCAGTGTCACCTCAAATTGAGCTTATGCATGTGTGTACCAAGTTTGGTGATGATATCTCATTTCGTTCAAAAGTTATAGCTCCAATTAGCATTTAGCTTCAATTAGCATCGAACATTGTTGTGTACTGTTTCAAGTGAGAATAAAAATGTCAACTTTTTTTTGATAATTATTGATATTCAGTGTCCAGAGAACATTTGAGAGCTGGTTTGGTTTAGATTGAGTGTAAAACCTAGGACTAGTTCGCAAAAGTAGGTTTCGGACAAATCGCGATGTAGCGGGAAAACGGTGCGTCGTAGAGCAAAAATTTCTGCTATACACTTTTGTTCAGGTTAAGCCAAGGATTCAAAAAATGTAAAGTTTTTGAGTCTACGACAAACCGTGAACGAATAGCGGCTAAAAATGTCCAAAAAGTGTTTTTTTGACGCCATAGCGCCACCTATGGTCCGATTTGGCTGATCTTTGGCCAGAACGTAGTGTACCGGGGTACTACCATCTGGCCAAGTTTCAGCTCTCTCGGCCTTACGGTTTGGTCTGGGCAATAGTGACTTCGGCAGAATAATAATAATAATAATAATAATAATAATAATAATAATAATAATAAATATAGCTGCAAGCAGCAATTAACGGGGGTCAAGCAGTTTAGCAGGGTAAGGTCATATAGCAGTTAGGACGCCTGTAAGTAGTTTATTCGACAACGAAATATACGATTAGAGTGTTAAAGTTTATAGATTGAGCTAACAATCTATTTGATTAAACACTCCAGAGAAGCAACTTCGATTTTTACATATTGACAAATTTTTAATGAACATTTCGAGTGACCGCTTTTATGTCAAAGTGACCAGTATAAGCAGCCCTGTGATATAATGTGTAGATCGAGTCATGGCACCTTAGACAAAGACATGACATGTCAAATTTCTAGTTAATCAGATAAATGGTTACTCAGATACAGTGATTTTACAATGTATAGCGCCATCATGTGGCCAATGTCTGCGAATTTCATGCTATGACCTCTGATTAACCTCTTGCATATGTGTGACAAGTTTGGTGTAGATATTTCAATCCATTCATGAGTTATGGCTATTTTAGCTCTTCCCAACAAAAATGACAAAACTATATAACTATAAAAAACTAATAATTTCGTGTTTTAATAAAAGAATTTAAAAATCTACAGAGTAAAAGGTGTGACAAGCTTTGACAAAATTTAAACTTAAATGCATTAACTGTGTTCAGTTCATGTCAATTTGGGATTCAGAATGCATTACATAACATTACATCACATTCTTTGCTATAGAGCAGTAAAATAAACAATAAGTGGTCTGTTAATGCCATCTAGTTGCGACAGTTGTGATTTTTTTTACACATGTTTTAAAACAAGGTGTTTAATTATAGAACCAGTTTAGCCTATAAGAATTATTACACAGAGGTTAACTGGGACCAAATTAGATGTTTAATGCAAAGCAGTGTTTATATCAGGTCAAAATGTGATTCAGAATGATCCTAAATGCAATTTCCCTGACTTTAAACTCAAAAAAATGTAGAACAACAAAGGTATGCAAATGTTTTGAACAATAAATAAGTGGTCTTGTTGTGACATCTAGTGGTTAGAAATGGTAGGTGACAGTTAAAAGTCTGTGTTATAGTGGCTAAAATGATAGAATACTGAAAATATGTGTTTTTGAGACCTTTAAACATCCAAGATGGGCAAAAAAAACAACAACTTGTAAATCATTTCAGTGATAGGTGTGTAAATGAAGCACTTTTACTGCATTTTTAAGCCATTTTATGATGTTTTTAGAACCATTTCTACTATTATAGCGCCACCTATTGCCTGATCACCACAAAATTTTGCATGTTTAGTCGCATTGATATGCCACATGAGCTCATCAATTTCTGTGATGTTTTGGGTTTTCCTTATTGGTTTACAGGCATGTAGGTTCGTGTAGACACGCCCTTTTTTGTAAATGAGCCTGTTACAGCTATCTAAAATGAAAAGTTCAACTTTTTTTTGATAATTATTGATCTACTCAGTTCAGAGGTTCATACAACACTGGTTTCGTTGCGATTGAGTGAAAAACAAGGGACTAGTTCGCAAAAGTAGGTTTTGTTTATATTGATGGTTTTTTAATGATCGGTGTGAGTGACAGCAGTGGGTTTAGTGTCAAACTGTTCAGTATAAGCAGACCTATCATATGATATGTAGATTAAGTGTTTTTGTGAAATAGTGTTTAAATGAAGATCATTTACTTTATTTTTAAGCCATTTGGCATGTTTTTAAGACTCTTTTTGCTATTATAGCGCCACCTATGGTTTGATCTTCACAAAATTTTGCAAGTTTCTTTTCATTGATATGGCACATGGGCTCACCAATTTCTGTGATGTTATGAGTTTTCCTTATTGGTTTAGAGGCATGTAGGTTCGTGTGGACTCGCCCCTTTTGTAAATTAGCCTGTTACAGCTAGCGAAAGTGAAAAGTTCAACTTTTTTTTGATAATTATTGATCTACACAGTCCAGAGATTCTAACAACACTCGTTTCGTTGCGATTGAGTGAAAAACCAGGGACTAGTTTGCAAAAGTAGGTTTTTCCTATATTGATGCATATTTAACGAACGGTGTAAGTGACAGCAGTGGTTTTAGTGTCAAACTGTTTGGTATGAGCAGGCCTATCATATGATATGTATTTTGTGTGGTTGCGCAAAAGGTTGTGTGATACACAACCCATTACACACTAAAAATACGTAAAATCGCCCCCTAGTGGCCGATTTCTTTCAAAATTCTTACAGACCTCTAGGACCGTGAGTCGAACATGCCCAGCGAGTTTCGTTTTGATCACTCATTGTTAACCTTGTTAAATGGCTGCTCAATTTTAATTGGCCAATGGCGGCCATGTTTTTTGAGATATGCCAATGTCCTTATAGTATGTTATGACAACTTGGTTAAAGACACTGCATGCCAAATTTCAAGCTGATCGGACGAATGGCTGTAAGGTTAGAGTAATTTTTATGTTTTTTTAGCTTTATAGCGCCACCATGTGGCCAAAGTCTGCGGGTTTTGCAGTGTCACCTCAAATTGAGCTTATGCATGTGTGTACCAAGTTTGGTGATGATATCTCATTTCGTTCAAAAGTTATAGCTCCAATTAGCATTTAGCTTCAATTAGCATTGAACATTGTTGTGTACTGTTTCGAGTGAGAATGAAAATGTCAACTTTTTTTTGATAATTATTGATATTCAGTGTCCAGAGAACATTTGAGAGCTGGTTTGATTTAGATTGAGTGTAAAACCTAGGACTAGTTCGCAAAAGTAGGTTTCGGATAAATCGCGATGTAGCGGGAAAACGGTGCGTCGTAGAGCAAAAATTTCTGCTATACACTTTTGTTCAGGTTAACCCAAGGATTCAAAAAATGTAAAGTTTTTGAGTCTACGACAAACGGTGAACGAATAGCGGCAAAAAATGTCCAAAAAGTGTTTTTTTGGCGCCATAGCGCCACCTATGGTCCGATTTGGCTGATCTTTGGCCAGAACGTAGTGTACCGGGGTACTACCATCTGGCCAAGTTTCAGCTCTCTCGGCCTTACGGTTTGGTCTGGGCAATAGTGACTTCGGCAGAATAATAATAATAATAATAATAATAATAATAAATATAGCTGCAAGCAGCAATTAACGGGGGTCAAGCGGTTTAGCAGGGTAAGGTCATATAGCAGTTAGGACGCCTGTAAGTAGTTTATTCGACAACAAAATATACGATTAGAGTGTTAAAGTTTATAGATTGAGCTAACAAATGTTTGATTAAACACTCCAGAGAAGCAACTTCGATTTTTACATATTGACAAATTTTTAATGAACATTTCGAGTGACCGCTTTTATGTCAAAGTGACCAGTATAAGCAGCCCTATGATATAATGTGTAGATTGAGTCATGGCACCTTGGACAAAGACACGACATGTCAAATTTTAAGTTAATCAGATAAATGGTTACTCAGATACAGTGATTTTACAATGTATAGCGCCATCATGTGGCCAATGTCTACGAGTTTTATGCTATGACCTTAGACTGACCTCTTGCATATGTGTAACAAGTTTGGTGAAGATACTTTAATTCATTCATGAGTTATGGCTATTTTAGCTCTTCTTAATAAAAATGACAAAAGAGCAGTGAATAAGCTATTAGTGATCTCCTACTGCCATCTAGTGGCCACAGTGTAATTTATTTATGTGATTACAGCCATTCAGGTGTGCATAAACATATCCCTTCTATAATTGAGCATGTTCTAACTATATAAAATGAAAAATTTGTATTTTATTAAAATAATTAAAAATCTACAGAGTAAAAAGTGTGAAAAGCTTTAACTAAATTTGATCTTAAATGCATTAACTGTGTTCCTGCCATGTCAGTTTGGGATTCAGAATGCATTACATAACATTACATTACATTCTTTGCTACAGAGCAGTAAAATAAACAATAAGTGGTCTGTTACTGCCATCTAGAAGCCAGAGTTGTGATATTCTTTACATATGTTTTAAAACAATGTGTTTAATCATAGAACCAGTTTTACATATTAGAATTATTATGAAGAGGTTAACTGGGACCAAATAAGATGTTTAATGCATAGCAGTGTTTACATCAGGTCAAAATATGATTCAGAATGATCCTAAATGCAATTTCCCTGACTTTAAACTCAAAAAATGTAAAACAACAAAGGTATGCAAATGTTTTGAACAATAAATAAGTGGTCTTGTTGTGACATCTAGTGGTTAGAAATGGTAGGTGACAGTTAAAAGTCTGTGTTATAGTGGCTAAAACGATAGAATATTGAAAATGTGTTTTTGAGACCTTTAAACATCCAAGATGGACAAAAAATAACTTATAAATCATTTCAGTGATAAGTGTGTAAATGAAGCACATTTACTTCATTTTTAAGCCATTTTAGCATGTTTTTAGAACCATTTCCACTATTATAGCGCCACCTATTGCCCAATCTCCACAAGATTTTGCATGTTTATTCACATTGATATGCCACATCTGCTCACCAATTTCTGTGATGTTTTGGGTTTTCCTTATTGGTTTACAGGCATGTAGGTTCGTGTAGACACGCCCCTTTTGTAAATGAGCCTGTTACAGCTATCTAAAATGGAAAGTTCAACTTTTTTTTGATAATTATTGATCTACTCAGTCCAGAGATTCATACAACACTGGTTTCGTTGCGATTGAGTTAAAAACCAGGGACTAGTTCGCAAAAGTAGGTTTTGTTTATATGGATGGTTTTTTAATGAACAGTTTGAGTAACAGCAGTGGTTTTAGTCTCAAACTGTTCAGTATGAGCAGACCTCTCATATGATATGTAGATTGAGTGTTTTTTGTGAAATAGTGTGTAAATGAAGCAAATTTGCTTTATTTTTAAGCGATTTAGCATTATTTAAAGACTATTTTTGCTATTATAGCGCCACCTATGGTTTGATCTTCACAAAATTTTGCACGTTTCTTCTCGTTGATATGCCACATGTGCTTACCAATTTATGTGATGTTTTGAGTTTTCCCTATTGATCTACAGGCATGTAGGTTCGTGTGGACACGCCCCTTTTGTAAAGGACCCTGTTACAGCTAGCCAAAGTGAAAAGTTCAACTTTTTTTTGATAATTATTGATCAACACAGTCCAGAGATTCCAACAACAGTGGTTTCATCGCGATTGAACTAAAAACAAGGGACTAGTTCGCAAAAGTAGTTTTTTCCTATATTGATGAATATTTAACGAACGATGTAAGTGACAGCAGTGGTTTGAGTGTCAAACTGTTCGGTATGAGCAGGCCTATCATATGATATGTATTTTGTGTGGTTGCGCAAAAGGTTGTGTGATACACAACCCATTACACACTAAAAATACGTAAAATCGCCCCCTAGTGGCCGATTTCTTTCAAAATTCTTACAGACCTCTAGGACCATGAGTCGAACATGCCCAGCGAGTTTCGTTTTGATCACTCATCGTTAACCTTGTTAAATGGCTGCTCAATTTTAATTGGCCAATGGCGGCCATGTTTTTTGAGATATGCCAATGTCCTTATAGTATGTTATGACAAGTTGGTCAAAGACACTGCATGCCAAATTTCAAGCTGATCGGACTAATGGCTGTAAGGTTAGAGTAATTTATATGTTTTTTTAGCTTTATAGCGCCACCATGTGGCCAAAGTCTGCGGGTTTTGCAGTGTCACCTCAAATTGAACTTATGCATGTGTGTACCAAGTTTGGTGATGATGTCTCATTTAGTTCAAAAGTTATAGCTCCAATTAGCATTTAGCTTCAATTAGCGTCGAACGTTGTTGTGTACTGTTTCGAGTGAGAATAAAAATGTCAACTTTTTTTTGATAATTATTGATATTCAGTGTCCAGAGAACATTTGAGAGGTGGTTTGGTTTAGATGGAGTGTAAAACCTAGGACTAGTTTGCAAAAGTAGGTTTCGGACAAATCGCGATGTAGCGGGAAAACGGTGCGTCGTAGAGCAAAAAGTTCAGCTGTGCACTTTTGTTGGGGCTAACCCAAGGATTGAAAAAATGTAAAGTTTTTGAGTCTACGACAAACGGTGAACGTATAGCGGTCAAAAATGTCCAAAATCTTGGTTTTTGGCGCCATAGCGCCACCTATGGTCCGATTTGGTTGATCTTTGGTGAGAACGTAGTGTACCGGAGTACTACCATCTGGCCAAGTTTCAGCTCTCTCGGCCTTACGGTTTGGTCTGGGCAATAGTGACTTCGGCAGAATAATAATAATAAATATAGCTGCAAGCAGCAATTAACGGGGGTCAAGCAGTTTAGCAAGGTAAGGTCATATAGCAGTTAGGACGCCTGTAAGTAGTTTATTCGACAACGAAATATACGATTAGAGTGTTAAAGTTTATAGATTGAGCTAACAAATGTTTGATTAAACACTCCAGAGAAGCAACTTCGATTTTTACATATTGACAAATTTTTAATGAACATTTCGAGTGATCGCTTTTATGTCAAAGTGACCAGTATAAGCAGCCCTGTGATATAATGTGTAGATCGAGTCATGGCACCTTAGACAAAGACACGACATGTCAAAATTCTAGTTAATCAGATAAATGGTTACTCAGATACAGTGATTTTACAATGTATAGCGCCATCATGTGGCTAATGTCTACGAATTTCATGCTATGACCTCTGATTAACCTCTTGCATATGTGTAACAAGTTTGGTGTAGATATTTCAATCCATTCATGAGTTGTGGCTATTTTAGCTCTTCCCAACAAAAATGACAAAACTATATAACTATATAAACTAATAATTTTGTGTTTTATTAAAAGAATTTAAAAATCTACAGAGTAAAAGGTGTGACAAGCTTTGACAAAATTTAATCTTAAATGCATTAACTGTGTTCAGTTCATGTCAATTTGGGATTCAGAATGCATTACATAACATAACATCACATTCTTTGCTACAGAGCAGTAAAATAAACTTTAAACTATAAGTGGTCTGTTAATGCCATCTAGTTGCGACAGTTGTGATTTTCTTTACACATGTTTTAAAACAAGGTGTTTAATTATAGAACTAGTTTAGCCTATAAGAATTATTACACATAGGTTAACTGTGACCAAATTAGATGTTTAATGCATAGCACTGTTTATATCAGGTCAAAATGTGATTCAGAATGATCCTAAATGCAATTTCCCTGACTTTAAACTCAAAAAAATGTAGAACAACAAAGGTATGCAAATATTATGAACAATAAATAAGTGGTCTTGTTGTGACATCTAGTGGTTAGAAATGGTAGGTGACAGTTAAAAGTCTGTGTTATAGTGGCTAAAATAATAGAATATTGAAAATATGTGTTTTTGAGACCTTTAAACATCCAAGATGGGCAAAAAAAACCTTGTAAATCATTTCAGTGATAAGTGTGTAAATGAAGCACATTTACTGCATTTTTAAGCCATTTTATGATGTTTTTAGAACCATTTCCACTATTATAGCGCCACCTATTGCCTGATCACCACAAAATTTTGCATGTTTATTCGCATTGATATGCCACATGAGCTCATCAATTTCTGTGATGTTTTGGATTTTTCTTATTGGTTTACAGGCATGTAGGTTTGTGTAGACACGCCCCTTTCGTAAATAAGCCTGTTACAGCTATCTAAAATGGAAAGTTCAACTTTTTTTTGATAATTATTGATCTACTCAGTCCAGAGGTTCATTTATCACTGGTTTCGTTGCGATTGAACTAAAAACCAGGGACTAGTTCGCAAAAGTATGTTTTGTACATATTGATGGTTTTTTTAATGATCGGTGTGAGTGACAGCAGTGGGTTTAGTGTCAAACTGTTCAGTATGAGCAGACCTATCATTTGATATGTAGATTAAGTGTTTTTGTGAAATAGTGTTTAAATGAAGCACATTTACTTTATTTTTACGCCATTTGGCATGTTTTTAAGACTATTTTTGCTATTATAGCGCCACCTATGGTTTGATCTTCACAAAATTTTGCAAGTTTCTTCTCATTGATATGGCACATGTGCTCACCAATTTCTGTGATGTTGTGAGTTTTCCTTATTGGTTTACAGGCATGTAGGTTCGTGTGGACACGCCCCTTTTGTTAATGAGCCTGTTACAGCTAGTCAAAGTGAAAAGTTCAACTTTTTTTTGATAATTATTGATCTACACAGTCCAGAGATTCTAACAACACTCGTTTTGTTGCGATTGAACTAAAAACCAGGGACTAGTTCGCAAAAGTAGGTTTTTCCTATATTGATGAATATTTAACGAACGGTGTGACTGACAGCAGTGGTTTTAGTGTCAAACTGTTCGGTATGAGCAGGCCTATCATATGATATGTATTTTGTGTGGTTTTGCAAAAGGTTGTGTGATACACAACCCATTACACCATAAAATTGCGTAAAATCGCCCCCTAGTGGCCGATTTCTTTCAAATTTCTTACAGACCTCTAGGTCCATAAGTCAAACATACCCAGCGAGTTTTGTTCTGATCGCTCATCGTTAACCTTGCTAAATGGCTGCACAATTTTAATTGGCTAATGGCGGCCATGTTTTTTGAGATGTGT
This sequence comes from Danio rerio, assembly GCF_052040795.2. Lineage (NCBI taxonomy): Eukaryota > Metazoa > Chordata > Actinopteri > Cypriniformes > Danionidae > Danio > Danio rerio. The sequence continues at coordinate 58,077,969 of NC_141029.1, read as the reverse complement.
CATTGTCCTTATAATATGTTATGGCAAACTGGTCAAAGACACTGCATGCCAAATTTCAAGCTGATCGGACTAATGGTTGTAAGGTTATAGTCATTTTATGGTTTTTAAGCTTTATAGCGCCACCATGTGGCCAAAGTCCGCTGTTTTTACACTGTCACCTCAAAATGAGCTTATACATGTGTGTACCAAGTTTGGTGATGATATCTCATTCCGTTCAAAAGTTATAGCTCCAATTAGCATTTAGCTTCAATTAGCATCGAAAATTGTTGTGTACTGTTTCGAGTGAGAATAAAAATGTCAACTTTTTTTTGATAATTATTGATATTCAGTGTCCAGAGAACATTTGAGAGCTGGTTTGGTTTAGATTGAGTGAAAAACCTAGGACTAGTTCGTAAAAGTAGGTTTCGGAAAAATCGCGATGTAGCGGGAAAACGGTGCGTCTCAGAGCAAAAATTTCTGCTATACACTTTTGTTCAGGTTAACCCAAGGATTCAAAAAATGTAAAGTTTTTGAGTCTACGACAAACGGTGAACGATAAGCGGCCAAAAATGTCCAAAAAGTGTTTTTTTGGCGCCATAGCGCCACCTATGGTCTGATTTGGCTGATCTTTGGCCAGAACGTAGTGTACCGGGGTACTACCATCTGGCCAAGTTTCAGCTCTCTCGGCCTTACGGTTTGGTCTGGGCAATAGTGACTTCGGCAGAATAATAATAATAATAATAATAATAAAAATCTTAACAAAAACAATAGGGTTTCAGCGCTTCGCGCTTGACCCCCTAAATATAGCTGCAAGCAGCAATTAACGGGGGTCAAGCAGTTTAGCAGGGTAAGGTCATATAGCAGTTAGGACGCCTGTAAGTAGTTTATTCGACAATGAAATATACGATTAGAGTGTTAGAGTTTATAGATTGAGCTAACAAATATTTGATAAAACATTCCAGAAAAGCAATTTCAGTTTTTACATATTGACAAATTTTTTATGAACATTTCGAGTGACCGCTTTTATGTCAAAGTGACCAGTATAAGCAGCCCTATGATATAATGTGTAGATCGAGTCATGGCACCTTAGACAAAGACACATCATTTCAAATTTCAAGTTAATCTGATTAATGTTTACTAAGATTCGGTGATTTTACAATGTATAGCGCCACCATGTGGCCAATGTCTACGAGTTTTATGCTATGACCTTAGACTGACCTCTTACATATGTGTAACAAGTTTGGTGAAGATATTTTAATTCCTTCATGAGTTATGGCTATTTTAGCTCTTCTTAATAAAAATGACAAAAGAGCAGTGAATAAGCTATTAGTGATCTCCTACTGCCATCTAGTGGCCACGGTGTAATTTATTTATGTGATTACAGCCATTTAGGTGTGCATAAACATATCCCTTCTATAATTGAGCATATTTTAACTATATAAAAAGAAAATTTTGTATTTTATTAAAATAATTAAAAATCTACAGAGTAAAATGTGTGACAAACTTTGACTAAATTTGATCTTAAATGCATTAACTGTGTTCATGCCATGTCAGTTTGGGATTCAGAATGCATTACACAACATTACATTACATTCTTTGCTACAGAGCAGTAAAATAAACAATAAGTGTTCTGTTACTGCCATCTAGAAGCCACAGTTGTGATTTTCTTTATATATGTTTTAAAACAAGGTGTTTAATTATAGAAGCAGTTTTACCTATTAGAATTATTATGAAGAGGTTAACTGGGACCAAATTAGATGTTTAATACATAACAGTGTTTACATCAGGTCAAAATATGATTCAGAATTATCCTAAATGCAATTTCCCTGACTTTAAACTTAAAAAATGTAAAACAACAAAGGTATGCAAATGTTTTGAACAATAAATAAGTGGTCTTGTTGTGACATCTAGTGGTTAGAAATGGTAGGTGACAGATAAAAGTCTGTGTTATAGTGGCTAAAATGATAGAATATTGAAAATATGTGTTTTTGAGACCTTTAAACATCCAAGATGGACAAAAAAAACAAACTTGTAAATCATTTCAGTGAGAAGTGTGTAAATGAAGCACATTTACTGCATTTTTAAGCCATTTTAGCATGTTTTTAGAACCATTTCCACTATTATAGCGCCACCTATTGCCCAATCTCCACAAAATTTTGCATGTTTATTCACATTGATATGCCACATCTGCTCACCAATTTCTGTGATACTTTCGGTTTTCCTTATTGGTTTACAGGCATGTAGGTTCGTGTAGACACGCCCCTTTTGTAAATGAGCCAGTTACAGCTATCTAAAATGGAAAGTTCAACTTTTTTTTGATAATTATTGATCTACTCAGTCCAGAGGATCATACAACACTGGTTTCATTGCGATTGAGTGAAAAACCAGGGACTAGTTCGCAAAAGTAGGTTTTGTTTATATTGATGGTTTTTTAATGAACAGTTTGAGTAACAGCAGTGGTTTTAGTGTCAAACTGTTCAGTATAAGCAGACCTATCATATGATATGTAGATTGAGTGTTTTTTGTGAAATAGTATGTAAATGAAGCACATTTACTTTATTTTTAAGCGATTTAGCATTATTTAAAGACTATTTTTGCTATTATAGCGCCACCTATGGTTTGATCTTCACAAAATTTTGCAAGTTTTATCTCGTTGATATGCAACATGTGCTTACCAATTTCTGTGATGTTTTGGGCTTTCCTTATTGGTTTACAGGCATGTAGGTTCGTGTGGACAAGCCCCTTTTGTAAATTAGCCTGTTACAGCTAGCCAAAGTGAAAAGTTCCACTTTTTTTTGATAATTATTGATCTACACAGTCCAGAGATTCCAACAACACTGGTTTCGTCGCGATTGAGTGAAAAACCAGGGACTAGTTCGCGAAAGTAGGTTTTTCCTCTATTGATGAATATTTAACGAACGGTGTAAGTGACAGCAGTGGTTTGAGTGTCAAACTGTTCGGTATGAGCAGGCCTATCATATGATATGTATTTTGTGTGGTTGCGCAAAAGGTTGTGTGATACACAACTCATTACACATTAAAAATACGTAAAATCGCCCCCTAGTGGCCGATTTCTTTCAAAATTCTTACAGACCTCTAGGACCGTGAGTCGAACATGCCCAGCGAGTTTCGTTTCGATCACTTATCGTTAACCTTGTTAAATGGCTGCTCAATTTTAATTGGCCAATGGCGGCCATGTTTATTGAGATATGCCAATGTCCTTATAGTATGTTATGACAACTTGGTCAAAGACACTGCATGCCAAATTTCAAGCTGATCGGACTAGTGGCTGTAAGGTTAGATTAATTTTTATGTTTTTTTAGCTTTATAGCGCCACCATGTGGCCAAAGTCTACGGGTTTTGCAGTGTCACCTCAAATTGAGCTTATGCATGTGTGTATCAAGTTTAGTGATGATATCTCATTTCGTTCAAAAGTTATAGCTCCAATTAGCATTTAGCTTCAATTAGCATTGAACATTGTTGGGTACTGTTTCGAGTGAGAATAAAAATGTCAACTTTTTTTTGATAATTATTGATATTCAGTGTCCAGAGAACATTTGAGAGCTGGTTTGGTTTAGATTGAGTGTAAAACCTAAGACTAGTTCGCAAAAGTAGGTTTCGGACAAATTGCGACGTAGCGGAAAAACGGTGCGTCGTAGAGCAAAAAGTTCAGCTGTGCACTTTTTTTGGGGCTAACCCAAGGATTGAAAAAATGTAAAGTTTTTGAGTCTACGACAAACGGTGAACGTATAGCGGTCAAAAATGTCCAAAATCTTGGTTTTTGGCGCCGTAGCGCCACCTATGGTCCGATTTGGTTGATCTTTGGTGAGAATGTAGTGTACCGGAGTACTACCATCTGGCCAAGTTTCAGCTCTCTCGGCCTTACGGTTTGGTCTGGGCAATAGTGACTTCGGCAGAATAATAATAATAATAATAATAATAATAATAAATATAGCTGCGAGCAGCAATTAACGGGGGTCAAGCAGTTTAGCAGGGTAAGGTCATATAGCAGTTAGGACGCCTGTAAGTAGTTTATTCGACAACGAAATATACGATTACAGTGTTAGAGTTTATAGATTGAGCTAACAAATATTTGATTAAACACTCCAGAGAAGCAACTTCGATTTTTACATATTGACAAATTTTTAATGAACATTTCGAGTGACCGCTTTTATGTCAAAGTGACCAGTATAAGCAGCCCTATGATATAATGTGTAGATCGAGTCATGGCACCTTAGACAAAGACACAGCATGTCAATTTTAAGTTAATCAGATAAATGGTTACACGGATACAGTGATTTTACAATGTATAGCGCCATCATGTGGCCAATGTCTACGAGTTTTATGCTATGACCTTAGACTGACCTCTTGCATATGTGTAACAAGTTTGGTGAAGATATTTTAATGCATTCATGAGTTATGGCTATTTTAGCTCTTCTTAATAAAAATGACAAAAGAGCAGTGAATAAGCTATTAATGATCTCCTACTGCCATCTAGTGGCCACGGTATAATTTATTTATGTGATTACAGCCATTTAGGTGTGCATAAACATATCCCTTCTATAATTGAGCATGTTCTAACTATATAAAATGAAAAATTTGTATTTTATTAAAATAATTAAAAATCTACAGAGTAAAAAGTGTGAAAGGCTTTAACTAAATTTGATCTTAAATGGATTTATTGTGTTCATGCCATGTCAGTTTGGGATTCAGAATGCATTACATTACATTACATTCTTTGCTATAGAGCAGTAAAATAAACAATAAGTGGTCTGTTACTGCCATCTAGAAGCCACAGTTGTGATTTTCTTTACATATGTTTTAAAACAATGTGTTTAATCATAGAACCAGTTTTACCTATTAGAATTATTATGAATAGGTTAACTGGGACCAAATTAGATGTTTAATGCATAACAGTGTTTACATCAGGTCAAAATGTGATTCAGAATGATCCTAAATGCAATTTCCCTGACTTTAAACTCAAAAAACAAAGGTATGCAAATGTTTTGAACAATAAATAAGTGGACTTGTTGTGACATCTAGTGGTTAAAAATGGTAGGTGACAGTTAAAAGTCTGTGTTATAGTGGCTAAAATGATAGAATATTGAAATTATGTGTTTTTGAGACCTTTAAACATCCAAGATGGACAAAAAAAAAAAACTTATAAATCATTTCAGTGATAAGTGTGTAAATGAAGCACATTTACTTCATTTTTAAGCCATTTTAGCATGTTTTTAGAACCATTTCTATTATTATAGCGCCACCTATTGCCCAATCTCCACAAGATTTTGCATGTTTATTCACATTGATATGACACATCTGCTCACCAACTTCTGTGATGTTTTGGGTTTTCCTTATTGGTTTACAGGCATGTAGGTTCGTGTAGACACGCCCCTTTTGTTAATGAGCCTGTTACAGCTATCTAAAATGGAAAGTTCAACTTTCTTTTGATAATTATTTATCTACTCAGGCCAGAGGTTCATACAACACTGGTTTCGTTGCGATTGAGTTAAAAACCAGGGACTTGTTTGCAAAAGTAGGTTTTGTTTATATTGATGGTTTTTTAATGAACAGTTTGAGTGACAGCAGTGGTTTTAGTGTCAAACTGTTCAGTATGAGCAGACCTATCATATGATATGTAGATTAAGCGTTTTTTGTGAAATAGTATGTAAATGAAGCAAATTTACTTTATTTTTAAGCAATTTAGCATTATTTAAAGACTATTTTTGCTATTATAGCGCCACCTATGGTTTGATCTTCACAAAATTTTGCAAGTTTTATCTCGTTGATATGCCACATGTGCTCACCAATTTCTGTGATGTTTTGAGCTTTCCTTATTGGTTTACAGGCATGTAGGTTCGTGTAGACACGCCCCTTTTGTAAATTAGCCTGTTACAGCTAGCCAAAGTGAAAAGTTCAACTTTTTTTTGATAATTATTGATCTACAAAGTCCAGAGATTCCAACAACACTGGTTTCGTCGCGATTGAGTGAAAAACCAGGGACTAGTTCGCAAAAGTAGGTTTTTCCTATATTGATGAATATTTAACGAACGGTGTGAGTGACAGCAGTGGTTTGAGTGTCAAACTGTTCGGTATGAGCAGGCCTATCATATGATATGTATTTTGTGTGGTTGCGCAAAAGGTTGTGTGATACACAACCCATTACACACTAAAAATACGTAAAATCGCCCCCTAGTGGCCGATTTCTTTCAAAATTCTTACAGACCTCTAGGACCATGAGTCGAACATGCCCAGCGAGTTTCGTTTCGATCACTCATCGTTAACCTTGTTAAATGGCTGCTCAATTTTAATTGGCCAATGGCGGCCATGTTTTTTGAGATATGCCAATGTCCTTATAGTATGTTATGACAACTTGGTTAAAGACACTGCATGCCAAATTTCAAGCTGATCAGACGAATGGCTGTAAGGTTAGAGTAATTTTTATGTTTTTTTAGCTTTATAGCGCCACCATGTGGCCAAAGTCTGCGGGTTTTGCAGTGTCACCTCAAATTGAGCTTATGCATGTGTGTAGCAAGTTTGGTGATGATATCTCATTTCGTTCAAAAGTTATAGCTCCAATTAGCATTTAGCTTCAATTAGCGTCGAACATTGTTGTGTACTGTTTCGAGTGAGAATAAAAATGTCAACTTTTTTTTGATAATTATTGATATTCAGTGTCCAGAGAACATTTGAGAGCTGGTTTGGTTTAGATTGAGTGTAAAACCTAGGACTAGTTCGCAAAAGTAGGTTTCGGACAAATCGCGATGTAGCGGGAAAACGGTGCGTCGTAGAGCAAAAATTTCTGGTATACACTTTTGTTCAGGTTAACCCAAGGATTCAAAAAATGTAAAGTTTTTGAGTCTACGACAAACGGTGAACGTATAGCGGCCAAAAATGTCCAAAAAGTGTTTTTTTGGCGCCATAGCGCCACCTATGGTCTGATTTGGCTGATCTTTGGCCAGAACGTAGTGTACCGGGGTACTACCATCTGGCCAAGTTTCAGCTCTCTCGGCCTTACGGTTTGGTCTGGGCAATAGTGACTTCGGCAGAATAATAATAATAATAATAATAATAATAATAATAATAATAATAATAATAATAATAATAATAATAAAAATCTTAACAAAAACAATAGGGTTTCAGCGCTTCGCGCTTGACCCCCTAATAAAAATCCTAACAAATACAATAGGGTTTCAGCGCTTCGCGCTTGACCCCCTAATAATAAAAATTTTAACAAAAACAATAGGGTTTCAGCGCTTCGCGCTTGACCCCCTAATAATAAAAATTTTAACAAAAACAATAGGGTTTCAGCGCTTCGCGCTTGACCCCCTAAATATAGCTGCAAGCAGCAATTAACGGGGGTCAAGCAGTTTAGCAGGGTAAGGTTAAATAGCAGTTAGGACGCCTGTAAGTAGTTTATTTGACAATGAAATATACGATTACAGCATTAGAGTTTATAGATTGAGCTAACAAATGTTTGATTAAACACTCCAGAGAAGCAACTTCAGTTTTTACATATTGACAAATTTTTAATGAACATTTCAAGTGACCGCTTTTATGTCAAAGTGACCAGTATAAGCAGCCCTATGATATAATGTGTAGATCGAGTCATGGCACCTTAGACAAAGACACGACATGTCAAATTTTAAGTTAATCAGATAAATGGTTACTCAGATACAGTGATTTTACAATGTATAGCGCCATCATGTGGCCATTGTCTAAGAGTTTTATGCTATGACCTTAGACTGACCTCTTGCATATGTGTTACAAGTTTGGTGAAGATATTTTAATTCATTCATGAGTTATGGCTATTTTAGCTCTTCTTAATAAAAATGACAAAAGAGCAGTGAATAAGCTATTAGTGATCTCCTACTGCCATCTAGTGGCCACAGTGTAATTTATTTTTGTGATTACAGCCATTTAGGTGTGCATAAACATATCCCTTCTATAATTGAGCATGTTCTAACTATATAAAATGAAAAAATTGTATTTTATTAAAATAATTAAAAATCTACAGAGTAAAAATTGTGACAAGCTTTAACTAAATTTGATATTAAATGAATTAACTGTGTTCATGCCATGTCAGTTTGGGATTCAGAATGCATTACATAACATTACATAACATTCTTTGCTATAGAGCAGTAAAATAAACAATAAGTTGTCTGTTACTGCCATCTAGAAGCCCCAGTTGTGATTTTCTTTACATATGTTTTAAAACAAGGTGTTTAATCATAGAACCAGTTTTACCTATTAGAATTATTATGAAGAGATTAACTGGGACCAAATTAGATGTTTAATGCATAACAGTGTTTACATCAGGTCAAAATATGATTCAGAATGATCCTAAATGCAATTTCCCTGACATTAAACTCAAAAAATGTAAAACAACAAAGGTATGCAAATGTTTTGAACAATAAATAAGTGGTCTTGTTGTGACATCTAGTGGTTAGAAATGGTAGGTGACAGTTAAAAGTCTGTGTTATAGTGGCTAAAATGATAGAATATTGAAAATGTGTTTTTGAGACCTTTAAACATCCAAGATGGACAAAAAAATAACTTATAAATAATTTCAGTGATAAGTATTTAAATGAAGCACATTTACTTTATTTTTAAGCCATTTTAGCATGTTTTTAGAACCATTTCCACTATTATAGCGCCACCTATTGCCCAATCTCCACAAAATTTTGCATGTTTATTCACATTAATATAGCACATCTGCGCACCAATTTCTGTGATGTTTTGAGTTTTCCTTATTGGTTTACAGGCATGTAGGTTCGTGTAGACACGCCCCTTTTGTTAATGAGCCTGTTACAGCTATCAGAAGTGAAATGTTCAACATTTTTTTGATAATTATTGATCTACTCAGTCCAGAGGTTCATACAACACTGGTTTCGTTGCGATTGAGTGAAAAACCAGGGACTAGTTTGCAAAAGTAGGTTTTGTTTATATTGATGGTTTTTTAATGAACAGTTTGAGAAACAGCAGTGGTTTTAGTCTCAAACTGTTCAGTATGAGCAGACCTATCATATAATATGTAGATTAAGTGTTTTTTGTGAAATAGTATGTAAATGAAGCAAATTTACTTTATTTTAAAGCGATTTAGCATTATTTAAAGACTATTTTTGCTATTATAGCGCCACCTATGGTTTGATCTTCACAAAATTTTGCAAGTTTCTTCTCATGGATATGCCACATGTGCTCACCAATTTCTGTGATGTTTTGGGCTTTCCCTATTGGTTTACAGGCATGTAGGCTCGTGTGGACACACCCTTTTTGTAAATTAGCCTGTTACAGCTAGCCAAAGTAAAAAGTTTAACTTTTTTTTGATAATTATTGATCTACACAGTCCAGAGATTCTAACAACACTTGTTTCGTTGGGATTGAGCGAAAAACCAGGGACTAGTTCGCAAAAGTAGGTTTTTCCTATATTGATGAATATTTAACGAACGGTGTAAGTGACAGCAGTGGTTTGAGTGTCAAACTATTCGGTATGAGCAGGCCTATCATATGATATGTATTTTGTGTGGTTGCGCAAAAGGTTGTGTGATACACAACTCATTACACATTAAAAATACGTAAAATCGCCCCCTAGTGGCTGGTTTCTTTCAAAATTCTTACAGATCTCTAGGACCGTGAGTCGAACATGCCCAGCGAGTTTCGTTTTGATCACTCATCGTTAACCTTGTTAAATGGCTGCTCAATTTTTATTGGCTAATGGCGGCCATGTTTTTTGAGATATGCCAATGTCCTTATAGTATGTTATGACAACTTGGTCAAAGACACTGCATGCCAAATTTCAAGCTGATTGGAGTAATGGTTGTAAGGTTAGAGTAATTTTTATGTTATTTAAACTTTATAGCGCCACCTTGTGGCCAAAGTCCACGGGTTTTGCACTGTCACATCAAATTAAGCTTACACATATGTGTACCAAGTTTGGTGATGATGTCTTATTCCTTTCAAAAGTTATAGCTACAATTAGCAATTAGCTTCAATTAGCATCGAACATTGTTGTGTACTGTTTCGTGCGAAAATAAAAATTTCAACTTTTTTTTGATAATTATTGATATTCAGTGTCCAGAGAACATTTCAGAGCTGGTTTGGTTCAGATTGGGCAAAAAACCTAGGACTAGTTCGCAAAAGTAGGTTTTGGACAAATCGCGATGTAGCGGGAAAACGGTCCACCGTAGAGAAAATCTGGGTCACCCCACTTTTGTTCGGGCTGACCCAAGGATTCCAAATATGTAATTTTTTTGAGTCTACGACAAACGGTGTACAAATGGCGGCCAAAATATTGGGTTTTGGCGCAATAGCGCCACCTATGGGCCGATTTGGCTGATCTTCGGTGAGAATGTAGTGTACCGGAGTACTACCATCTGGCCAAGTTTCAGCTCTCTCGGCCTTACGGTTTGGTCTGGGCAATAGTGACTTCGGCAGAATAATAATAATAAAAATCCTTACAAATACAATAGGGTTTCAGCGCTTCGCGCTTGACCCCCTAAAAATTTTAACAAAAACAATAGGGTTTCAGCGCTTCGCGCTTGACCCCCTAATAATAATAATAAAAATTTTAACAAAAACAATAGGGTTTCAGCGCTTCGCGCTTGACCCCCTAAAAATCTTAACAAAAACAATAGGGTTTCAGCGCTTCGCGCTTGACCCCCTAAAAATCCTTACAAATACAATAGGGTTTCAGCGCTTCGCGCTTGACCCCCTAATAATAATAATAATAATAATAAAAGTATTGAAAACAAACAATTGCACTCATTGCAGGGCTGGACTGGGACAAAATAATCGGCCCTGGCATTTTGGGCCAGAGCGGCCCACTACATCAATCAAAATGCTCCTCATCCCCCCACACCCTTGAATATGTTTACCAACTCCCACTCTATAAAAGCACAAACGCCATATATAGGAAATAACGAGAGCTGACAAATTAAAAACTTAAATGTTTTTATTATTATAATAAAATTATAATCCACACTGTAAATGTGTGTGCCTGTGTGTTTTGAGGGAGCCTAATAAATAATGAACATGACAAAAACTGCCTGCTTACGCACAAAGTTAATGTTGAATAATAAAGATAAATAATAAAAGCAATGTGTCAGAGACCCTAAAAAATGTTTAACTCAACAATGAAACATCAAGTTGGGTCATGTATAAATATCATTATAATATCCATATTGTTTAAATATTATTGCCACTATAAGCCTACATCATGCTGACGATCAAAAACACAATGTCATGATATGTCATGCGCTTGTCTTCTGACCGAGTGCATCTTAAAATACATGACTGACACCCTTCATAGAGCGTGAGAAGTGGACATTCTTTATCATTTGTAAGATAAAGACTTGCAGGTTCAGGAAACAGCATAGGAGGAAGTTGCCGCAGGCCGTGGTGCAGATTAAAAGTAAAAACAAAAGTATATGTATATGGACAGATGGGTAACTAGATAGAATAGACAGGAATATATTGATCTGTGCCCCGCTGCAGAGTGCAAACGCAAAAGGCAAGTGCCTGCTCTCCTCTTCTGCTCTCTCGCGCGCGTAAGAAACAGACGTGACTCTAGACTATTTTGACGAATACACACCTACGTTACACAGAGCCCAACATGGAAGTTTGTGATTGGGTCAGCCCAATGTCAATAAAGAAAAGAACCAATGGGCTGCAGATTATGTCACACGGCCGCTCTGTCCGGAAGCGTGACAGCTCACAGGAGCGTGACAGCTCGTCAATCACTGAGGCAGAAAAACATGACAGTCTGCTGAGTGTTTTATGGGCCGATCAGATCATAAAAAGAGGATCAGCCCGGGCCAAAAAGTACGTCGACCCAGCGAGAAACTGCCCTGTCTGCCTGTGGCCACAACAGGAAAAAAAAAAAACCTGCAACTGCGTTAATTGCGTAATTCTTTTTTACGCATTAATTATTTCAAATTAATCACATGCGTAAATTTTGACAGTATATATATATATATATATATATATATATATATATATATATATATATATATATATATATATATATGTGTCATTTTAGGACTTGATGTCTTTGATATAGACAATGATTGCCGCACTGATGGGAGAGCTGACTCTAAATGTGGTTGTACTTGTGTCACTGATAATAAAGACTAAAGACCTCTTGTGTTCATGATTTACTCACTGCTGTTGATCTTTCGCTCCAGGGTGACTCTGTAAATGTCTGTGTGTTCGTGTGTTTTCAGGACTCCAAACATCGACCAGCTGGCGTCAGATGGGGTGAAACTGACCCATCACCTGTCGGCCGCTCCACTCTGCACACCCAGCAGAACCGCCTTCATGACGGGACGATACCCTCTGCGCGCCGGTCAGAAAACAAACATCGTCTGCCTCACAAAAACACACCACAATGGCAAAAAGACTAATGTTATTTTCACCGCAGTACAGACACACTGAGGGACGGATAAATACATAATGCTAATGGGTGATTCTAGAAGTGTGGGGACAATTTAAATTTAAAACGTTTATATACAGTGCATGTGTAAAGTATTGATAGCGCTTGACTTTTACCACATTTGTTTATGTTACCGCCTTATTCCAAAATAGATTAATTTGATTGATTTCTTCAACATTCTACACACAATCCCCCATAATGACAATGAGAAGAAAGAGTTTTTGAAATTGATGCAGATTTATTAATAATAAAAGCTGATAAATCACATGTACATCAGTGTTCACAGCCTTTAACATGAAGCTCTAGATTGAGCTCAGGTTCATTCTGTCTCCACTGATCATTTTGGAGATGTTTCAGCAGCTTCATTGGAGTTCACCTGAGCTCAATTCAGCTGATCTGAAAAGGCTACACCTGTCTAGATAAGGGCCCAGGGTTGACAGTGCATGTCAAAGCACAAACCAAGCATGAAGACAAAGGAATTGTCTGTAGACCTCCTAGACAGGATTGAAGGCTGGGGAAGGTTACAGAAACATTTCTGCTGCTCTGAAAGCTCCAGAGAGCACAGCGGCCTCCATCATCCGTAAGGGGAAGATGTTTAACCATCAGGACTCTTCCTAGAGCTGGCCGGACATCTAAGCTGAGTGATCGGGGGAGAAGGGCCTCAGTCAGGGAGGTGATCAATAACTCGATGGTCACTCTGTCTGAGCTCCAGCATTCTTCTGTGGAGAGAGGAGAACCTTACAGAAGGACAACCATCTGTGCAGCAATCCACCAATCAGGCATCTGTATGGTAGAGCGGGCAGACGGAAGACACTCCCCGCCTGGAGTTTACCATCTGAAGGACTCTCAGAGCATCAGAAACTAAACTCTCTGCTCTGATGAGACTCAAACTGAACTGTTTGGAGTGAACGCCAGGCGTTACGTTTGGAGAACAGCAGGCGGCGCTCATCAGCAGGCTAACAGCATCCCTACAGTGCAGCATGGTGGTGTTGGCATCATGCTGTGGGGATGTGTTTCAGCAGCAGGAGCTGGAAGACTAGTCAGGATAGAGGGAAAGATGAATGCAGCGATGTACAGAGACATCCTGAATGAAGACCTGCACAAGAGTGCTCTCCACCTCAGACTGGGGCGACGCTTCATCTGCCAGCAGGACAATGACCCAAAGCACACCGCCAACATATCAATGCAGCGGCACAACAACAACTCGGTGAATGTGCTTGAGTGGCCCAGCCAGAGCCCAGACCTAAATCCTATTGAGCATCTCTGGAGAGATCTGAAAATGGCTGAACACCGTCACTTCCCATCCAACCTGGTAGAGTTTGAATGATCCTGCAAAGAGGAACGGGCAGAAATTCCCAAAGACAGCTGTGCAGAGCTTGTGGCGTCATATTCAAGAAGACTTGAGGCTGTAATCACTGTCAAAGAGATGCATCAATAAAGTATTGAGCAAAGGCTGTGAACACTGATGAACATCTGATTTATCAGCTTTTATTTTTAATAAATCTGCAACAATTTCACAAACTCTTTCTTCTCATTGTCATTATGGGGGATTGTGTGTAGAATGTTGAGGAAATCAATCAGTTTAATCCATTTTTGGAACAAGACTGTAACATAAACAAATGTGGAAACAGTGAAGCGCTGTCAGCACTCTCCAGATACACTGTGTGTGTGTGTGTGCATGTCTGTTTGTTTCTGTGTAACAATGTGTACATGTGTGTTTATGTTTAACTGTGTGTATGTATCTACATGTTCATGTGTGTGTGTTAGTGTATTTATTTGCATTAATGTGTGCATATGTATGTGTGTACATATGAATTCATGTCTGTGTTTGTGTATGTTCATGTGTAGGTATGGGCAGCACGGGTCGTGTTCAGGTGATCTTGTTTCTGGCTGGATCTGGAGGTCTTCCTCCAAATGAAACCACCTTCGCCAAACTGCTGCAGAAGCAGGGCTACACCACCGGCATTGTGGGTAAGAGAGACACACACACACACACACGCTGCTTTTCTGTATGTATCAGTGTGTTCTCCTCTTCAGCAGTGTGTGTTCTGGTTTTCAGGTAAGTGGCACCTGGGTGTGAACTGCGAGAGCCGCTCTGACCTCTGCCATCACCCTAACAAGCACGGCTTTGACTTCTTCTACGGTCTGCCGTTCACGCTGTTCGTGGACTGTGCGGTGGGCGCGGGGTCCGGAGTGCTGCTGGACTATCAGGAGATGCTGCTGAACTCCTGTAAGCTGCTGCTGGTGTGTGTGCTGACTCTGCTGGCCCTCAGGGGCTCCGGGCTCCTGTGCGCCGGCTGGAGGCTCCTGCTCCTCCTGTGCGCCGCCGCGCTGATCTGCTTCCTGCTGTGGTTTGTGCCGTTCGGGCTGCTGCGCGTCTGGAACTGCATCCTCATGAGGAACGGGGAGGTGGTGGAGCAGCCGATGAACCTGCAGACGCTCAACAGCAGACTCATGAGGGAAGCAGAGCAGTTCATGGAGAGGTGAGGAGCTGTGCCTAATATATCATGGTGTGTTTATGCTTTAGAAGAGTCAAAAGCGCACATCCAGAACATTTAAAGGGCACGTATGATGTACAATCATCTGTTGAAGGTCGCTGTTTTCTCATGTAATATTTCGTTTCTCTAAAACGGTCGCAGCTTCTGGTTCATGTGGACTTTAATATATTCAGTGAGCCTTTAGTGACCTCGGGAGCAGATTGATGCACACCCTGATCCTCTGTCATGTGATTTGTGATGTCAGACACAGAGACGGGCCGTTCCTGCTGTTCGTGTCGTTCCCGCAGGTTCACACGCCGATGTTGGTCACTGAAGGGTTCGCCGGGAAAAGCAGACATGGGCTTTATGGAGACAATGTGGAGGAGGTGGACTGGATGGTCGGTGAGTGACTCTAATATGTGATGATCAGTACAACTATAAGAATCAGACAGTAATCTGGTCAGAGGGGGCGTGGTTACTGCTCTAATGTGATTGGTGGATGGTAAAACCTTTGAGAGGCTCAGACCTGTGCACAAATCTGTCTAAAAGGTATGGAGCAAGTGCAGGGTCATTATATTTGGGTGAACTGTACCTTCAATATACAGACTGAAACTATGGGAAACACACAACATTCAGAACAAAATTACTTGTGTTTACCATGACCTCTGTAGCACCGGTGTTTTCTGAAATGATGTGCTATTTAATATCACAGCAAGAGATCTTCCTTAGATTTAGCATGCTCTTTCTTTTTCTCTCCAGGTGAATCTCACACTGCCTGAACATACTGTATATTATATATCACTATAATGTATCAAACTTCTGTGTATTTTCAATACAAATACATTCATTTACTCATTCACTCACTCATATCATCTTGACTAGTCATATTTACTCATTAAATCATTCATTCATTATCTCATTCATACACTCATTCATTTAGTCATTCACTTACTCATTAACTCGCTCACTCATTTACTCATTCATTAAGTCACTCATTCATTAACTCATACAACCATTCGCTCGCTCACTCATTCAGTCAGTCAGTCCATTAATTCATTCATTCACTCACTTTATCATTAACTAATTCACTTATTCATTCATTCACTCACTTATTCATTTGCTCGTTCATTAACTCACTCATCCACTCACTCAATCATTTACTAACTTCATTAACTCATTCATTCACTAGCTCATCAATTCACTCACTCAGTCATTCATTCAGTCCTTCACTCACTCACTTGGTCATTCACTCAGACATTGACTCACTCGTTCATTAACTTACTCATTCATTAACTCATTCATCCACTCAATCATTCCACTCATTCACCCGCTCATTCATTGATTCACTCACTTTATCATTAACTAATTCACTTATTCATTCATTCACTCACTTATTCACTTGCTCATGTATTAACTCACTCATCCACTAACTCAATCATTCACTAACTTCATTAACTCATTCATTCACTAGCTCACCAATTCACTCACTCGGTCATACATTCAGTCCTTCACTCGCTCACTTGGTCATTCACTCAGACATTGACTCACTCGTTCATTAACTTACTCATTCATTAACTCATTCATCCACTCAATCATTCTACTCATTCACTCGCTCATTCATTCATTGAGTCATTCATTTGCTCACTCATTGATTCACTCACTTTTACATTAACTCTTACACGTATTTATTTACTCATTAACTTATTCATTCATTTAGACATTGACTCATCCATTCACTCGCTCGCTCACTCATTCACTCAGTCCATTAATTCATTCACTCACTTATTTACTCATTCACTTGCTTACTCATTGATTCACTCACTTTATCATTAACTCATTCACTTATTCATTCATTCACTTACTTATTCACTTGATCATTTATTAACTCATTCATTCATTAACTCACTCATTCTCTCTCTCACTCAATTATTTACTTACTTCATTAACTCATTCATTCACTAGCTCATCAATTCACTCACTCACTTGGTCATTCATTCAGTCCTTTACTCGCTCACTTGGTCATTCACTCAGACACTGACTCACTCGTTCATTAACTCACTCATTCATTAACTCATTCATCCACTCATTCACTCGCTCATTCATTCATTGACTCATTAATTTGCTCACTCATTGATTCACTCACTTTTACATGAACTCTTTCACTTATTTACTCACTCATTCATTTGCTCATTCATTAACTCATTTATTCTTTAACTCATTCATTCACTAACTCAATTAGTCATACATTCAGACATTGACTCACTCACTCATTCATTGACTCATTCATCCATTCACTCGCTCGCTCGCTCACTCATTCACTCAGTCCATTAATTCATTCACTCACTTATTTACTCATTCACTTGCTTACTCATTGATTCACTCACTTTATCATTAACTCATTCACTTATTCATTCACTCACTTATTCACTTGATCATTTATTAACTCATTCATTAATTCACTCATTCTCTCTCTCACTCAATCATTCACTCAATTATTTACTAACTTCATCAACTCATTCATTCACTAGCTCATCAATTCACTTACTCACTTGGTCATTTATTCAGTCCTTCACTCGCTCACTTGGTCATTCACTCAGACACTGACTCACTCGTTCATTAACTCACTCATTCATTAACTCATTCATCCACTCAATCATTCCACTCATTCACTCGCTCATTCATTCATTGACTCATTAATTTGCTCACTCATTGATTCACTCACTTTTACATGAACTCTTTCACTTATTTACTCACTCATTCATTTGCTCATTCATTAACTCATTTATTCATTAACTCATTCCTTCACTAACTCAATTGGTCATACATTCAGACATTGACTCACTCACTCATTCATTAACTCATTCATCCACTCAATCATTCCACTCACTCGCTCGCTCATTCATTGACTCATTCATCCATTCACTCGCTCGCTCACTCATTCACTCAGTCAGTCCATTAATTAATTCGCTTATTTACTCATTCACTTGCTTACTCATTGATTCACTCACTTTATCATTAACTCATTCACTTATTCAGTAATTCACTCACTTATTCACTTGATCATTTATTAACTCATTCATTCA
>NC_141029.1:57845000-57887500 GCF_052040795.2 Danio rerio | reverse complement strand
AAGGAGACTAATTTCAGCCACTTGTATCTAAGATCTTGTCCTTTTAGTCATGACCATAGGAAAGAGGGTAGGAACATAGATTAACTGGTAAATCGAGAGCTTTGCCTTTCGGCTCACAACAGAGCGGTACATTACTGCTGCCGCTGCATCAATGCGCCTGTCAATCTCACGCTCCATCCTTCCCTCACTCGTGAACAAAACCCCAAGAGGTTTATTGTGTATTAATAGCATTTGCTTGGAGTGGTGTGCATTGTTCTGTGCTTTGCATGTTTTTAGGCCACGCTCTTACACTCTGCTCAGCTAATGTTCACGTTTGTAGTGTTTACATTATTTGCTAATTAAAAACCACATCATGGGTGTTTTTATGACTGTGAATCTGCGTCTCATTCCGGAGTCTGCTTCTGTCCTCCAGAGGTCGCATGTTCAGCCGCAGCCGCATACAGCAGGGGGCACCAATCTCGGTCCTGGAGGGCCGGTGTCCCTGCAGGGTTTAGCTCCAGCTTGCCTCAACACACCTGCCTGAATGCTTTAAGTATACCTAGTAAGAGCTTGATTAGCTTGTTCAGGTGTGTTTGATTAGGGTTGGAGCTGAAATCTGCAGGACACCGGCCCTCCAGGAACAAGTTGGGTGATCCTTGGCATACACTGAAAGATTTCAAGACTGAAAAGAAATATGCGGTGTGTTCACTTCATATATCACACTCTGAAGGGCACTGAGTGAGTCAAAATCAAATAGTTGTTATTGGAAAACAAAAATGTGTGTGTATCAGTGTGTGTGTGTGTGTGTGTGAGTGAGTGACTGTAAGTGCTCTGACTTAATGTGCTTTATCATTGTGAGTTTTCTCAGTATAGATGTGAACATTCCTGCGTGATTGGTTTGTTCAGTGTGTGACTCTAGCTAAAATGCAAAGAAAAGTAGCAGGAGTAAAGGACAGTCAATGTGTGTGTGTGTGTGTGTGTGTGTGTGAACAGATGCTTTCAGAGACTCACACTTACAGCTCATCACTGCAGCAGATCCTCCATCTGTCCTGCAACTAAAATAAAACCAAAACACTTTGTGTGTTACTTTAAATACAACATTATTAAAAAATAATAATAATGTAAAAATAACAATTGTTATATTATTTTTATTATATTTTTGTGTACTAATATATAACAATTTAAATAGAAAAATAAAAAATAAAAGATTTATTTTTATTTGTATTTTCAGTGTTTTTATTTTTTTATTTTATTTAAAAAAATGTAGTGTGCTAAAATATACTAAATAAAATGTAAAAAAAAAACAGAAAATACAAATAAAACTAAATATAATAAAACATTTCAGTTACAAAAGATGGTTTGGAAAAAAACATGGATAAAAGGAAAATATATAAATGGATAAAATAAGCAAAATAAATAAATAAATTTATAAATAAATTCACAATAAAATTACATTTATTCAAAATAAAATATAATGAAATAAAATAAATACATAAAATTAATTAATTCCTTTTTTTTCGGCTTAGTCCCTTTATAATCAGGGGTTACCACAGGGGAATGAACCACCAACTTATCCAGCATATGTTTTACACAGCGGATGCCCTTTCAGCCGCAAGCCAGTTCTGGAAAACAAACAAACAAACAAACACACAAACAAACACAAAAACACACAAACACACACAAACACACACACACACACACACACACACACACACACACACACACACACACACACACACACACACACACACACACACACACACACACAAAATCCGGCCAATTTAGCCTATTTAATTCTGGAGCACCCGGAGGAAACCCATGCCAACACGGGGAGAACATGCAAACTCCACACATAAACGCCATCTGAGCCAGCCGAGGCTCGAACCAGCGACCTTCTTGCTGTGAGGCCACAATGCTACCCACTGCGCCACCGTGTCAATAAAATAAAATAAATTCATAATAAAATCAAATAAATTAATAATACTAAAATAAAATAAAAACATTTTTTAAATGAAATGGTAAAAATTAAACATTTAAAATATAAATACAAACGTCAATAATATCTTTATGACACTGTGTTGATGAAAACTTTCACAAAAACCAAGATGTGCTGCCATTTAAATAAATTAAATAAAAATAAATAATAAAGTAAATTAAATTCATAAAATAAATTTACTATAAAATGAAATAAATTCATCTCATCTCATTTTCGTCCGCTTATCCAGGGACGGGTCGCAGGGGCTGCAGTCTTAGGGGAGAACTCCAGGCTTCCCTCTCCCCAGACACTTCCTCCTGCTCCTGGCCTGGTTGAGAGACATGGTCTCTCAAGCCTGTCCTGGGTCTTCCCGAGGCCTCCTTCTGGTGGGACATGCCCTAGCTAGGTGTCCAGGAGGCATGCGAAGCAGACGCTCGAGCCACCTCAGCTGGCTTCTCTGGATCTACTCCGAGCTCCTCCCGGGTGTCAGAGCTCCTTACCCTATATAATGGTGCACACCCTGCCACCCTCCAATTCCCTGGCATAGACTTTCCCAGGGAGGCTGAGGAGTGTGATCCCCCTATAGTTGGAGCACACCCCCCGGTTCCTTTTCTTAAAAATGGGAAGCACCATCCCAGGTGCTTACTCCAGAAGTACTGTCCTCCACCTCATAAATAAAACCTCAATAATATCTCAATGACACTATGTTGAAGATAACTTTCAAAACCACCAAGATCTGATGAGTTTAAATAGACTATAATGATAATTATTATACAAGTATTTGCAGGAATAAAGGGTGTTTTCGTTATTAATAATTTTGTCTTGTTTTCCAGTGCAAATATCTGATATGTGATGCAAATATATGAAGAGTTCAGATGCAGAAACCTCTCAATGCCTTCTGAAAATGAGCATGTTTATCAGGCTCCTGTGCGTATATTCAGTAATTTCACTCTTATGGCAAAGAGTAAGTTATTTTCATGGTCTTACGCAATTAGAGGCTTTTGCATCCGAACTCTTCATATATACATACTAGGGGTGTCACGATATCGATTTTTAATCGAAATCGATCGAAATTTATGCTCAATTTCGATTATCGAATCAAAAAATAGAATCGTCAATGCTGCCACGCCCCCATGTCACGTCAGCTTGGCTTGCCAAGCGGGAAAAAACAGGCTTGTTGAAGTGCTTGTTAAACTGCAGAAGCAGGAGACCCGTCGACAGAGCTTAAACCCTCTCCTCTTTCAATGAAGTCGCCGGTGTTGAAGCATTTTGGATTTCCAGTGAGTTATGTTGACAACGTTCGTGTTGTCGACCAAAATAACACAGCTTTGCAAGCTCTGCTATGTACGTATTACGTACGGTTCGTCCGATAGACAACACCGGCATCGCGATCCTCCGCCTGCCCCCGTTGCAAATCCGCTCGTGAAAAGTACACACTCAGGCCCTGTTTACACTGTCTTTGTTTTTAAACGGCATTTTAGAACGACAACGATTTGACATCCACAGTGGCGTGTAGCATTTCTGAGCAGCCCTCCTTCCTCTCTACCTCTGAAAATGCACATCACGTGACCACACAGACACAGACGCACACACAGCCATGCGCTCGAGACAGCAGGTCCAGGCAGTCAGAGGACTGCTTCAATCTTTCACTCACTTGTACTTAGTCATTTTAGTGAACACCTCAGATACTGTTGGCTGGTTCCAGTTGGTTGTGCACCTTTTTTACCGACGCCATTATAACGACACAGATCACTGCCTATTCACGAGTCCCGCAGGAAAAGTGATTGACAGGTGGAATTATGTGTGTATCTTGCCTTTATTCATTTACTGTATGATTTGTTTATGGGTAAAACAAAGACCATGCAGGTCAGGTAGTTTAAACCAGGGGTTTTCAAAGTGTGAGGCGCGCCTCCCCTGGGGGGCGCCAGAGCATGTCAGGGGAGGCGCGGGAAAAAAATATAATATAATAAAAATATAATTATTAAGTTTAATTATTATATGTATTTTTTATTATACTTAAACGTTTTAATTAAACAAAGCAAAAAAATAATACGTCAAATATAAGAAAACCTTTTTTACCCAGAAGGGCATAGCTGTGAATTCACTTCTGTTTGGCAAGTCCGCCAATACAGGTATGCCTGCTAATATAATGGGTCGGTTTCTGAGACAGACTGGAATGGACAGTTCTTGGATCTGTTCTATTCATATTGAACCATCATCCTAGTTTTAAAAACGTTATATTAAAATACTTGTTATTACTCTGTAAATAATTGACCTTTCATGCAAATTATGATAAAAGTGAGTTAACAGTCTGACATCTGTCTGTGTCTTTATATATATATATATATATATATATATATATATATATATATATATATATATATATATATATATATATATATATATGTGTGTGTGTGTGTGTGTGTGTGTGTGCGTGCGTGCGTGTTTGGGAGGAGGGGGGCGCCAATGGATAAGTTGTGTCAAAAGGGAGGCCCACTGTCTTAGACTTTGAAAAACCCTGGTTTAAACGGTAGGCTACAAATCATTAATTGGTCATTAATTAATTAATTAATTATTCATAATCGAGAATCGAATCGTGCCTTTAGAATCAAAAATGTAATCAAATCGAGGATTTGGAGGATCGTGACACCCTTATTATGTACATTGTAAGAGGCTAAATTATCATATGCATTTGTTTAAATGATAAAACATGTCTTTTTGACTCAAGAAGGTCCATACTGACTACAAAGGCAGATACTGATAAGATCAGGGCCTGTTGTGTGGACTTTGGGGGTTTTATGGTGTGGTCACATTTGATTGGTCAGTTTGAATGTCTCAGCATTGGTGGTCACATAGTCAAGAAATATACAAAATAGGTGGTAAACTCTGGCTCTGTCTCTTTTCCTGGCCTGCTTCTCTCCTCCTCTGGAGTCTATCTTCTCTGACTCTACTGCAATCAGGCTTCTGGGCCTGCTCTCTTTGTCTCTCTCCCTCCCCCTGTGTCTCTCCTTCTAACTCTGGTAACTTTAATTTTACATTTAAGCTGGGTACAATTAGTATCATATGTTTTATCATTTCATGTTTGATCATTTTATACAGTATTTTGTTATTAATTCAGTTGTAATCATAGAGAATTATTGTCATTAAATCAGCTCATTTTCAAGTATTTGTGAATTGCTTTTGATTTAACATCAACACTTAATTGTTCCATATAGCAATACAATACAATCACGTAATATCAGCGCTCTCCCACATGTATAGCTATTAACACGGCCCTTATTTACATTTTGTTTTGAGATTGCAGAAGAATGGTTTGACTAGAAATGTACAGTTTTTTACCATCATGCTGATCACTTTTTAGTCACTCGGCAGAACTACAGTTCGAACCGCTGTGGTTAAAGACCGTTCTTACAACATATTAAATAAAATAAAATATTACACATACATTTATGACAAATTGATCAAAATCCTCTTTAGTGAAGTCAGAAAATGAGCTTAATTAAAAGTAAAATCAACAATAATTTTCTGACCGCATCATCAGATATTTGCTCGTGTTTTACTCCAAAATTTGCCTCAACTGTTTACATTTGATTATCCATTAAACTCAGTTTAAGAAAGCTTCAATATTTATAATGACGACATAACTGAGAAACATTATTTAGCACACATGAAACACTGTAGATAAAGCGGCGAGCCAATGAGTAAAATCTAAGTTTATTTAATTTTAGAAAAAGCAGCAAAAAGTCTCTGCCATACACAGTCTGTCAACAAGCCTGCCGCTCGTCACATCACATCACATCATATCTCTGAGGAACGTTTGAAGATTGAACATGTCCATCAGTACCCTGTTATGCAGAACACCGAGTCATATCATCCCTATATTGACTGACTAATGATCATTTATCAGCTCAGACACGTCCAGGTAATAATTTAATGCGCTTCTCATTAAAAACACACACACACACATAAGCAGAAATAAACAATGAACATGTCTGACATCTCTTTATCAATACTGAGGAATTACTTATAGACGCATTAATGAGAAACATTATGCAAACGTTCTGTTTACAGTCACAGAGAGAACTGCTGCGTCCCAATTCAGCTGCTGACAGAATGCACTCGTCTCTTTGAGAAGGAATCGTGCACACTTTTGAGTCTGTGACAGACTTTAGGACAAACCACTTCCTCTGTAATGGACCGTTCTGTTGCTTAGTTACTCTGCCACATCATCCACATTTACTACATAGTTAAACTCTACACATCAAAGTGTTGGGTTGTGTTGATGAAAAGTTGGGTTAAAATGGACAAACTGTTGGGTCAAATATGGACAAACTGTTGGGTCAATCATGGACAAACTGTTGGGTCAATATGGACAAACTGTTGGGTCAAATATGGAAAAACTGTTGAGTCAATATGGACAAACTGCTGGGTCAAATATGGACAAACTGTTGGGTCAAATATGGACAAACTGTTGAGTCAATATGGACAAACTGCTGGGTCAAATATGGACAAACTGTTGGGTCAAATATGGAAAAACTGTTGAGTCAATATGGACAAACTGCTGGGTCAAATATGGACAAACTGTTGGGTCAAATATGGACAAACTGTTGAGTCAATATGGACAAACTGCTGGGTCAAATATAGACAAACTGTTGGGTCAAATATGGACAAACTGCTGGGTCAAATATGGAGAAACTGTTGGGTCAAATATGGACAAACTGTTGAGTCAATATGGACAAACTGCTGGGTCAAATATAGACAAACTGTTGGGTCAAATATGGACAAACTGCTGGGTCAAATATGGACAAACTGCTGGGTCAAATATAGACAAACTGTTGGGTCAAATATGGACAAACTGTTGGGTCAATATGGACAAACTGTTGGGTCAATATGGACAAACTGTTGGGTCAAATATGGAAAAACTGTTGAGTCAATATGGACAAACTGCTGGGTCAAATATGGACAAACTGTTGGGTCAAATATGGACAAACTGTTGAGTCAATATGGACAAACTGCTGGGTCAAATATGGACAAACTGTTGGGTCAAATATGGAAAAACTGTTGAGTCAATATGGACAAACTGCTGGGTCAAATATAGACAAACTGTTGGGTCAAATATGGACAAACTGCTGGGTCAAATATGGACAAACTGCTGGGTCAAATATGGACAAACTGCTGGGTCAAATATAGACAAACTGTTGGGTCAAATATGGACAAACTGTTGAGTCAATATGGACAAACTGCTGGGTCAAATATGGACAAACTGTTGGGTCAAATATGGACAAACTGTTGAGTCAATATGGACAAACTGCTGGGTCAAATATAGACAAACTGTTGGGTCAAATATGGACAAACTGCTGGGTCAAATATGGACAAACTGCTGGGTCAAATATAGACAAACTGTTGGGTCAAATATGGACAAACTGCTGGGTCAAATATAGACAAACTGTTGGGTCAAATATGGACAAACTGTTGGGTCAAATATGGAGAAACTGTTGGGTCAAATATGGAGAAACTGCTGGGTCAAATATAGACAAACTGTTGGGTCAATATGGACAAACTGTTGGGTCAAATATGGTTGATTTGTTTTTTTGTTTTTTTTTATAAAACTTTAATGATATATTTTAACCCAACTTTTGGTTTTTGTCCATTTCTGAACAAACATTGGGTTAACTTTATTTTATTGATTTTTTTAACCCAACTCTTTAAGTTTTTGTCCATTTTGACTCAACATTGTGTTGTTATTTATTTTTACTAAATCATTACATTTTAACCCCACTCTTGAGTTTTTGTTCATGTTTGACCCAACATTTGGTTTAGTTTTTACTGTTGTTTTTTTTCCATATTTGACACAATAGAGGGACATTTTTAAATGAAATATAAATCACATTTTTAACCTAGCTGTAACATTGACTTATTATTTTTTTTTTTATTAAATTACAAAAATTACCCAGCTATAGGTTTTTTTTTTCATTTTTTACCAAACATAGGGTTGTTTTTTTAAATGACATTTTAATAATAAAGATTAACCCAACTGTTGGGTTTGTTAATTTTTGACCCAATATTTGGTTAATTATTTTAATTAAATTTCAATAATTTTTTTTAACTCCACTATTGGATTTTTGATAATTTGTGACCAAACATTTGGTCTATTTATTTTTTTTTACTGTTGGGTTTTTGTCCATATTTGACACAACAGTGGAACATTTTTAAATAACATTTAAGTGCCATTTTATTTAAGGTTAATGTTTCCTATTAAATTTTAATAAATAAAATTTTTAAAAAATTACCCAGTTGTAGGGTTTTTGTACATTTTCTTTTTACCAAACATTGGCTTGTATTTTTAAATGACATTTAAATTAAATAAAAAAAAACAACAACTGTTGGGTTTGTCCATTTTTTAATCAACATCAGATTATTTTTTTTTTTCAATTATATTTAAATTATTTTTTTAAACCCAAATCTTGGGTTTGTCCATTTTTGACAAAATTATGGTAATGATTTAAATAAATTAAAATATTTTTTAAAACAACTGTTTGAGTTTTTATTGAGTGTTTATTTTTTTCTATAAAATTATTTTTAACCCAACTGTTGTTTTTTTGTCCATTTCGACCCATCATTTGGTTCATTTTTTTTTTTATTAAATGACAATTGGGTTTGTCCTTATTTGATAATATACATTTTTTAATTAAATTTAAGTTACATTTTTAACCCAATTGTAATATTGGGCTAATTTTGTCTATTAAATTTCAATAAAACAATTAACTCAACTGAGGCTTTTTGTCTATTTTTGACCCATGAACATCGTGTTTATTTTTTTTCAATTAAATTTAAATTATTTTCAATCCAACAGTTGGGGTTAGATTTTAACCAACACGGGCTTTTGATTTTTTTTCATTGAATTTAAATAAAAATGTAAATCCACACTGTTGGGTTTTGTCCATTTTGACCCAACACTTCTATTCAATTTAAATTGAGCTTTTTTAAAACAACTATTGTTCAGAGTGTTCATTTTTTAAATAACATTTCAACCAGTTCTCTTAACCCAACGGTTGGGTTTTTGATTATTTTAGACCCAACATTGGGTTAATTTATTCCATTAAATTTAAATTAAACAACAACCCAGCATTTTTATAGTGTAGTCTCCAATGCAGCAACAGGTTAATCAGCCATGCAGGGAAATCTTCTTCTCTGCATAATTCTGCATTCATAAATTAACCCAACGTGTCTTTACAAAAGTTCACATGTCTGCTGCAGATGAGAAATATTTCAGATCATATTTCTATTTGATTAGATAATAATTAACAATCATTCAAACCTGGTTACCCAAGCCTCTCCTCCCTACTTAACTCTCCTGCATCTGCCATGTTTGTAGTTTAGTAACACATTTTACCAATATTTGTAGTTCTAGTTCTAACTTGTAGTTCTATTCCAGTCCAATATGCAATGTGGATTAGCACACATTTCAGCACACTATTATCTGACACACACTATTTCTATTTTCCCGTTCTCTTTAGTGTGTGTAGTATGTGAATCGGGACACAGCAAACATCTCAATCAATTTCTTGAATTTAAATCAAATCTAAACAGCCTGATGTCAATTTCGACCAATCACATGATTTGGGGGCGGGACTAACAGTCTGTCTGACCAATAGCATATGGGGGCGTGTCTTCAGGAAACCAATCGCTACTTTTTACCCTCATTTGATGGCGATTCAAGCAGAAGTAAACAAGTATGTGGATCAGTTTGTTGACGGTTGTATTCAAAGTCTGTCATGAAGGTCTAGATGATCCACTGTCACATAAATATCCTTTGAATGATGAGGATGGCAAACGTACATTCAGAGCTGTACACGAGCAAACGTCTTGAAAATAAAGTTCAAATACTACAAGCTGCTGATGTTCTCTGTACAGTTTATCCTATATGCTATTTACACTATATGCTCTAAAATAACACTATTCAGGCTGAGAGGAAGAGTACTGTCAGGTAAAGAAGACCACCAGCTCTTATAATAATATCAATGAGAAATCAGATACGGTTTAGAACTGTCCTCCGCCTGTCAATCATCATCAGAGGGCGGGGTTTAAAAAGAGCTGAGCACCTTTACTCTCCGACAGCAGATCCTCTCTAGGGTTCAGTCTGATCTCCTGCTGAAAGTGTGAGAGATTCAAGCACAACACTGTTCTTCAGTTCTTCAGGACTTCACACCTTAGACGTGTGGTTAATATGGATTTGGCACTAAATCTTTTCAGAAAAGATTGTATGAATCTACCACAGTGAAGGAGACAAAGAGGGAAATTTATATGATGGATGGATGGATATATGGATGGATGGATGGAACACTGTATGAATGAATAAAACGATGGATGGATGGATGGATGGATGGATGGATTGATAAAATGATGGATTGACAAAAACAATGAACTGATAGACGGACAGATAAAACGATGGATGGATGGATGGATGTATGGATGAATAGATGGATTAATAAAATGATGGACTGATAGATGGACAGATAGATAAAACAATGTATGTATGTATGTATGTAATGTATGTACTGATGGATGGGTGGATAGAGGGATGGGTAAAATGATGGATTGATGAAACAATGAATTGATAGATGGACATAGATAGACAATTGATGGATGAATAGATGGACAAAACAATCGATGGATGGATAGATAAAACAATGATTGGTTGGATGAATGAATGGGTAAACAATAGATGGATGGACGGACTGACTGAATGATAAAATTATGGATTGATAGATAGACAGATAGATAAAACACTTGATGGAAGAATGGATGGGAAAAAAACAGATGGATAGATGGATTCCTGGATGGATTGATAAAACAATCGATTGATGGATGGATTGATAAAACAATCGATTGATGGATGGATTGATAAAACAATCGATTGATGGATGGATTGATAAAATGATAGATTGATAGATCTACAGATAGATAAAACAATGGATGGATGTATGGATGGATAGATGAATGGATGGATTGATGGATGAATGAATGGATGGATGGATGGAGTGATAGATTGATGGATGGATCGTTAAAACAATAGATGGATTGATGGATTGATAAAATGATGGATTGAAAGATGGACAGATAAAACAATGGGTGGATGGATGGATGGATGGGTGGATGGATAAAACAATGGATGGATGGATAAAACAATAGATGGATGGATGGATAAATGGATGGATGGATGGATGGAGTGATAGATTGATGGATGGATCATTAAAACAATAGATGAATGGATAGATTGATAGAATGACGGATTGAAAGATGAACAGATAAAACAATGGGTGGATGGATGGATAAAATAATGGATGTATGGATGGATGGATGGATGGATGAAACAATGGATGGATGAATAAAACAATGGATGGATGGATAAAACAATGGGCGGATGAATGGATAAGACAATTAATGGATGGATAAAACAATGGATGGATGGATGGATGGATAAAACAATGGGTGGATGAATGGATAAGACAATGGATGGATGGATGGATGATTGGATGGATGGAGAGATGGATTGATGGATGGATCGTTAAAATGGATGGATGGATGGATGGATGGATAAAACGATAGATGCTTGGATAGATGGATGGATGGGTGGATGGATAAAACAATGTAAGCATGGATGGAGTAGCACTCTATTGACCACCCAGAGTGCCCTAAAGTTGAAAGAGAAAAACACCCTAGTAACCACCTAGTACACTCTAGCAGTTGCTTAGCAACATTTTAACAAACACTCAAAACTGAGTGCATAGCAACACTCTAGTTACCACTCGAAATTCTCTAGCAAATGCATAGCAACACTCTAGCTACCACTCAAAATGCCCTAACAACTGAATAGCAACACTTTAGCTACCACTTAAAATGCCCAAGCAACTGCATAGCAACACTATAGCTACTACTCAAAATGCCCTAGCAACTGCATAGCAACACTCTAGCTACGACTCAAAATGCCCTAGCAACTGCATAGCAACACTCTAGCTACTACTCAAAATGCCCTAGCAACTGCATAGCAACACTTTAGCTACAACCCAGGATGTCTTAGCAACATCAGAGCACTCAAACAGAATGCACTAACTGCACCAACAGCGTCAACCCACTTGTATATCCAAGCAAATGCTTAGCAATGCCCTAGACACTGTAGCAATACTCTACCACTTACCTACAGCGCCCTAGCAACTGCATAGCAACACTGAAGCAACCCTCCAGAACAAACCAACAACTGCATAGCAACAGCCAAACAATCACACAGAACACCCTAGCAACCACCATAATATCCATCTATTTATTAAGAGTGCTGAAATGCTGTCACACATTAATCAGGAGATCAGAGTCAGAGGATATTTCTTCATCTGTGTAATCATATCTTCTGCACACTGCTAAAATGATTTTCTTACTTAGAGTCTTGTTTCTAGTCCAAATATCTGAAAAGTCTTAAATTCAGAAGCTGAGTTAATCAAGAAGCTCGGTACCTGAGTCGGAGACCCGATGGGAAAGCCAGCATGCTGCCAGAAGTGGTGCTAGTGAGGCCAGCAGGGGGAGCTCAACCTGTGATCTGTGTGAGTCCTAATGCCCCAGTATAGTGAAGGGGAGACTATACTGCTCAGTGAGCGCCGTCTAAAGCGCTCTAAAAACTTAAAGACACTAAAATTTGACTAATTTGTTATACTTATTTCCCTAAAAAAGTCCAAATTAAATAAGTTTCTCAGCACAAGCTAAATAATCTGCCAGTGGAGTGAGCTAAGTAACCTTATTTTTGGTTTGAAAAGTTCACATTGCTTACCCACTGGCAGATTCTTAAACTAATTTAAAGTCAAAACCTATTTAAATTTGACTTATTTTCTCTAAAGACCTCTTAAAACGTAAAAATATTGCAATAAGGCCTCTAATAATTAAGTCGAAATTAAGTGAGCTTCTCTTTAACACAAGCTAAATAATCTGTCCATAGGGAATGCAGAATATTCTTGCTTTAGGTTTGAAATAAATTCACATTGCTTAACCCAATAGCAGATTATTTCACATCTTTTAAGTAAAAAATCACCTAAATTTGACATTAAAGACCTCCTAAAACTTATGCAATAATATAAAATTAAAAAATAAAATTCCTCTAACAATAAAATTAATGAGTTTTGCCTTAAAACAAGCAAAATACTCTGCCAATGGGGGCAGTGGAATAATCTTGCTTCAGGTTTGAAATAAGTTTACACCGCTTAACCCAATGGCAGATTATTGAACATATTATAAGTCAAAACTTATTTAAATTTGACTTATTTCTTTGACTTATTTTCCCTAAAGACCTCCTAATACAAACAAATAATTGCAATAAAGCCTCTAATAATTAAGTGAGTTTCTCTTTAACACAAGCTAAATAATCTGCCATAAATTTTCATTGCTTACCCCACTGGCAGATTATTTACCATGTTTTAAGTAAAAAAATCACTTATATTTAACTTATTTGTTTGACTTATTTCCCCCCAAAAACCTAAAACATGTTTATTTCTGCATGAGAGGCCTTTAAAAAGTCAAAATTAAGTGAGTTGCTCTTTAAAACAAGCTAAATAATCTGCCAATGGGGGGAGCAGAATAATCTTGCTGTCGTATAAGTTTACATTGCCTAAAACATTAGATAATCTGTCATTGTTGTAAGTCAAAACTTATTTAAATTTGACTTATTTTCCCTGAAGACGTAAATATATTGCAATAAGGCCTCTAATAATTAAGTAAAATTCTGTAAGTTTTGCCTTAACACAAGCTAAATAATCTGCCAACAGGGGAAGTAGAATAATCTTGCTTTCGTATGTTTACATTGTTTACCCCACTGGCAGATTATTTAACCTGTTTTAAGAAAAAATAAAATAAAATAATAAAATAAAAAAATCATTTATATTTGACTTATTTGTTTGTTATTTCTCTAAAAAAAAACTAAAACATATAAAAAAAAATGGTAAAACATGCTTATTTCTGCATTAGAGGACTTTAAAAAGTCAAATGAAGTGAGTTTCTCCTTAAAACAAGTTAAATAATCTGCCACTGGGGGAAGCTAAGTAAACTTATTTTTTATTTGATATACATTCACATTGTTTACCCACTGGCAGATTATCTAATGTTTTAAGTCAAAACTTATTTAAATTTGACCTATTTTTTTATTTATTTTCCCTAAAGACCTCTTAAACATAAAAATATTGCAATAAGGCCTTTAATAATTAAGTAAAATTAAGTAAGTTTCTCTTTAACACAAGCTAAATAATCTGCCCATGGGGGATGCAGAATATTCTTGCTTTAGGTTTGAAAAAAATTCACATTGCTTAACCCAAAAGCGGATTATTTAATATCTTTTAAGTAAAAAAATCACCTAAATTTGACATTAAAGACCTCCTAAACTAATGCGATAAGTCTTCTAACAATAAAATCAAAATTAAGTGGGTTTCGCCTTAAAACAAGCAAAATACTCTGCCAATGGGGGCAGTGGAATAATCTTCCTTCAGGTTTGAAATAAGTTTACACTGCTTAACCCAATGGCAGATTATTGAACATGTTTTAAATAAAAAATCCCTTGAATTTCAGTTATTTGCTTTACTTATTTCCCCAAATCATGTTTATTTCTGCATTAAAGGTCTTTAAAAGGTCAAAATTAAGTGAGTTTCTCTTTAACACAAGTTAAAGAATCTGCCAATCAAGCCAAGTAAATTTATGTTTGGTTTGAAATGTCCACATTGCTTACCCCAATAGCAGATTATTTAGCATGTTTTAAATGAAAACTCCTTTAAATTGAACTTATTTTTTAGCTTATTTTCTCTAAAGACCTCTCATATAAGGCCTCTATCAATTAAGCTGAAATTGAGTGAGTTTTGCCTTAACACAAGCTAAATAATCTGCCAATGAAGATGTGAAATAATCTGAACTAATCTGCCAATGGAGTAAGCAATGTAAACTTATTTAACATGTTTTAAGTTTAAAATTCATTATTTTTTTTACTTATTTTCCTAGAAAAGTAAAATATGCAAAACATGTAATGTAATGTGTATTTAAATTGAAATTTAAGCGAGTTTCTCCTTTAAAACAAGCTAAATAATCTGCCGATGGGGTAAGCTAAATAAACTTATTTCTGGCATGGAATACATTTACATTTCTTACCAAATTGTCAGATTATTTAACTAATTTTAAGGCAAATATTTTCGATATTTGGACTTGAAACAAGACTAAACCCCTCATTATTCCTCTGCAGTGTGCGTGTTTGCAGTCGCCGTCCCATGATCGCATTTTAAATGATTACATTCACTGATCACATTATACAGGTTAATAAGTGTAACGTCGCTTAATTCATAAAAGAGTCTGTAACAAAATAGCACAGCGGCTGCACATGTGAGCAGTCTGGGTTAATGCTGATCAGTCTGGGTTATACTCTGGTAGTGGAGTGTCCGTGCGGGAGCCCCGTGCTGCTCGGCGTGCTGTTCCCGAAGGCGTTAAACGGGGTGTGATACGCCGGCTGCATGCCACTAAACGAAGTGGGGATCATAGAGATAGCGTTGGTCGTCATAAGCGGCACGTCGTCAGGCGAACGGCGTAGCGTTAAAGCGTAATCCGGCGGGCACGTCAAACGAATCATATCGTGACCCTGCAGAGAATCGCAATCATGATCGTGATCCATCTGCTTCATCTGAAGAGACATCAATTCTTCGCTGGGCACGCGGGGGATATCGTTAGCATGGTTTCTCGGAGGACTCAACCTGCGGCTTGACTCCAATCGGTGTTTATCCTTCTTATAGTAGAGCGCGGCGAACGCTAGGATGTTTAGAAACAGCAGAGATGCACCAACGGCGATTGTGACGCTCAATTCTGTTGAATAATCGCGCGCTTCGATTATAACCGTACCATCAGCGTGCTCTGACGTCTTCTGCTGGTCTGACATTTGCTTGGTGTTTGCTGGTGGAGCGGGCGGATGGCGGGTGGTGGACGGAAAGAGCTTATTGGACAAGCGTTTGGTGTAGGAGAACGGCGTCGTGTCTTGAGGAGGGATTTTGGTTGTTGAGGAGACGTACTGGAAAAGCTCGTTGATGTTGTGTAAGTGCGGCACTAGCTCCAGCCAGAAGGCGATTTTAGTGGCGCGGTAGTGATCCCGGACGCGTGGCTTTAGCCCGATGTGCAGGTATAGCTGGTCTTTAGGGTTGTATTTAGACCAGGCCACCTCTTCGAAGCGGTTGGGTTTGGTGTGGATGAACTTCGTGTCTTGGGGAACCGGTTGATTCGGGTCTCTGTAATGTAGAGTAGAAGATACAGGATTAGTGTTCAGATTGAGGATGTGCTGAAATAACAAATCTGGGCTGAATGCTAAACATTTGGATGGACTTGGACCAAAATACAAATTGAAGATGCTTGGTAAATGTTATTAAGTAATATTAGTATAGATGCACTGAATCTAAAACTCTGGGCCATAACTGAAACCGAATTTTCAGGATGCATTTGGTCGAAAATGAAACTGAAAATGCTTGGTAAAAGTTATTTATTAGTATTAAAAGTGCACCGAAAAGAACATTCTGGGCCGAAACTGAACCTAAAACATTCGGATGGGCAAAAATGAGCTCTATATGGGATACAGCAGAGACATTCATTCATTCATGTTCTTTTCAACTTAGTCTCTTTATTAATCTGGGGTTACCACAGCGGAATGAACCGCCAACTTATCCAGCATATGTTTTACGCAGCGGATGCTCTTCCAGCTGCAACCCATTCCTGGGAAAACATCCATACACACTCAATCACACACATACACCATGGACAATTTAGCCTGCCCAATTCATCTATACCGCATGTCTTTGGACAGGAAACTGAAGCACTCGCCGGAAACCCACGAAAACACGGGGAGAACATGCAAACTCCACACAGAAACACCAAATGACCCAGCCGAGGCTTAAACCAGCAACCTTCTCGCTGTGAGGCTATCGTGCTACCCACTGTGCCACCGTGATGCCCATACTCACGTCAATATATACATCAGTAATTATATTAATATTTAACAAACAATATTTTTACATTACAGTGGTTGTAAAAAAGGTTTGGGTTTAGGGTTGGAGTAGGGGTAGACGATAATACACTGCAATTAATGCATAATTCTATCAATAATACACTTCTCGTTAACTTCTGATCACAGCTGTATCCCTTCTAGCAACAACCGTAGAGGAGATGCAAGCTGCTGGATTTCTGTCATGTTTATTTATCATTTTGTTCCGAAATACATGAAAGTAAGTAAATACTGTAATAACACAAACAGTGTGTATCTTACACATCAAAGCACATCATCTAATTATATTGAAAATAATTATTATTGCCTCTCCATAGATATCCGCGTGTATTTTAAAAACCTTAAATTATATAAATAAATGAATAAATAAATAAATAAGTAAATTCAGGGTTTCTGCTGATATCACAATGTCAAATTTAAGACATTTGAAGACCTTTTTAAGACCATTAAATTTAAACGAATGGCATGGCGCGAATGACACGAATGGCGCGGTCATATGGCGCAATACGCAAGAATGGCGCAGCGACAATTGAGCGTTTTGCGCGTTTGACGTGCTTAACGCGCGTTTCACGCGAATCGGTCGAGTTAAAAAATCTGAACTTCAGCAAACATTCGCGCCGTGTTAACCAATCTGGAGCTTGCTCTTGTGGAGGCGTGATTGTGACGTATCGCCTGTTGTTGGAGTCCCGAGGGAAACAGGGAAAAAAAATTTGTTCTTGCTCCGATTTCCTCTATTTGTGGACAAAACTGCTATAATATGATAAATAAATCATATCAAAAAGCACGAAAAGAAGAAGGAACAGTGTACTGAGAGCGCGCAAGAAAATTTGTGCGTGAGAAATGCGTATTTAAGAGTGAGAAAGTTTGCGTGCGAGCAGCGTATTATATTTGAGAGCTCACATGCAAATTTTCTCACTCTTAAATATGCACTGCTCACGCACAAATTTTCTTGCGCGCTCTCAGTACACTGTTCCCTCTTCTTTTCGTGCTTTTTGATATGATTTATATCAGTGCACTATTTATTACTAATAACCAAAATACTAAAATAGACTTACATATTACATTTTTAATCTAATAAACCATCACATTTTTGGCTGTATGTTATATGATGAGATATTTCCAGTTTCAAACACTTAAAGACACAGAGAATAGTTTTAATTTAAAAACATTCCTTAAGCATCCAAAAGGTGCATCATACTAATAAAATAAAAATAAAATTATTTAAATATAACTAATGCAAGCAGGGCGACGCAGTGGCGCAGTGGGTAGCACGTTCGCCTCACAGTCGCTGGTTCAAACCTCGGCTCAGTTGGCGTTTCTGTGTGGAGTTTGCATGTTCTCCCTGCCATCGCGTGCATTTTCTCCGGGTGCTCCGGTTTCCCCCACAGTCCAAAAACATGCGGTACAGGTGAATTGGGCAGGCTAAATTGTCCGCAGTGTATGAGTGTGTGTGTGTGTGTGAATGAGTGTATGTGAATGTTTCCCAGAGATGGGTTGCGGCTGGAAGGGCATCCGCTGTGTAAAAACTTGCTGGATAAGTTGGCGGTTCAATCCGCTGTGGCGACCCCAGATTAATAAAGGGACTAAGCCGACAAGAAAATAAATGATATGAATGAATATTGCAAGCAGAAATGTAAGTCTGATAGAAAATAGGGAAACACTTGATAAGGTATTATAGCCTACTGCACTATTCACTCTTCAAATAATAATAGTTTTTTTTTTACAATATTGGGTATATTATTCTACAATTCACCACATTTTACTGAAGTAAAACTACACTGTATTTCATTTTATCAGTTCACTATTCTTAATACTACAGTATGCAGTATTGCAATACTGTAGTATTAAGTATTGTAATACTACAGTATGCAGTATTAATACTACAGTAAGCATCTCTGGAGAGCAAAAGCACGAAAGGAGGAGGAAACACAAGACACAAAAATTGTGAGTCTGCAT
Organism: Danio rerio; assembly: GCF_052040795.2. Classification (NCBI taxonomy): domain Eukaryota; kingdom Metazoa; phylum Chordata; class Actinopteri; order Cypriniformes; family Danionidae; genus Danio; species Danio rerio. The sequence goes on along the minus strand of NC_141029.1, from coordinate 57,868,535 downwards.
CGTCTGACGGAGCGAGAGCAGATCATTCGCACGTGAGCAGCCAGTGTTTAGAGAGCTCGCGAGCAGATTTGTCCACGAACAGAGGAGGATTCGCTCTCTTGTATTACATGAATGCGCTCCCTACTTATTAAACTTTCCTTACGACATTTGTCAGTGAAATAACGCCATACTCCACCAGCTGAAATCATGTGGCACACACCTATGCAAACACAGCGATGACGTGACATTCGCCGCGAGCACTGAGTCAATAACAGAAAGCTGATTGGCTATTGCAAGTTGACCTTACTTGTAGTTGTAATACCGCAAATTACAATTGGACTAGTGAAATAATGAACTATAAAACCCGAAAACCTAGCAACAACAACAAAAAAGAATGTAAATGAGCTTTAGATTTAGTATTACATGGACTTGGAAAAATAAGACCTGCGCAAAAAAAGACCTAGAACAGCGAATTTAAGACTTTTAAGGCCTTGAATTTCAATTTTAAAATTTGAGACTTTTTAAGACCTTTTAAGACCCCGCGGAAACCCTGTAAACATGCGCTCCAAATGCTGTAATCACACCGGTGTGATCGTATGCGTGAACGAATTAACAATGCACTGCAATTTAAATTCTTAGTGCATTTTGGATGTAACACATTAATTTCCATAAAAAAGTAATTAAGTAATGCAACTAGTTACTTTTCGGGGGAGTAACTCAATATTATAATGCAGTATTTTCAAAAGTAACACTTTCACAACACTGGAAGCTGATTATTTTTTAAAGTAACCTTTGAAGCACTGATGCTACTCACCCAGTTTTGGCAAAGTTGGTCCAGTAGGTCATGACGACGGCGCTCAGCATGATGTCGTTCTTGGAGAAGTTGCAGTTGAACAGATCTGTGGGTCCGATCATGGGAATCCCGAACACATACGGCAGCTCGTCTCCATGTGACGAATCAGCCCACGCCGGCTTCATATCGCTCTGGCAGTGGTGGTAAAATGCGTAGAAGTACGTGGGCGATCCATACTGTGCGTGTAAATCCGCTGTGGCCACAGCTGGCGCCACCCACTGGTGATCAGTAAACAGCGCCACCAGCGTTTTCCTCCTCATCTCGGGGTTTTCTCGATCTGCCCAATCCGTATACATGAACTTGATGGTTTCCCGGAGTGTATCCTTTCCTTCAGGATAGCCGTATAAATGATCGACAAACTCCGAAATGGCGAATTCAAAGTCGTTGCTGGTCACTCTATCCTCGCTGTCCAGAATCCCATCCACAAATTTATACCCCTCACCCTGGTTTACGCCCAACATAATATCGTAGTTCAGAAATTCGCCTTGCTCCATTAATATCTGTGGGTCATCGGGAATTACGTCTCCGTCGATTACGGGTCCGAAAGCGATGTGGTATTTGGCCGGCGTGATGTTCTGCTCGATTAGCTCTTTGTAGTTTTTGCTCTGGAGGCATTCGATCAGCTCCAGCGTGTCGTCTTCATTGCATCCCACTTTTTCAGCCAGCAGACGTGTGTATTTGGCCGGCTGGTAGTTCACCGCCCAGCTGGAGAGAGCCGTGCCGCTCTGGATGATCGCCTTCTGGAACAGATCTAGAACAAACACAAACACCCACTGTCAGAAAAAAAACATTTACATTTACAATGCGTGAAAAAAGTACTGAACACGGCACCATTTTTAAAAAATATATATATATATATTTCTAAAGGTGTCGTTGACTTTAAATTGTCACCAGATGTTGGTGACACCCAAATAATTCCATTTATGCAAAGAAAAACAAAAGTAATTAGTTTACAAATTATAAATTATGTGTAATAAAATGAAACACATGAAAAAAGGGAGGTGAAGTTTAGTAGTGAAAGCCCAGACAGCAGCTCAGTAATTTCTCAGTAGTTCTTCAGCAAGCCTCTGCCCTTCCTCAGTGTAAATGAAGATCAGCTGCTTCAGTCCTACATCTACATCAGCAGGAGGATGAAGATGAAACCAGGGTGGACATTTCAGCAAGACAATGATCTAAACACAGCCAATGAGACTCTCAGATGTTTTCAGAGAAAGAAAATCAAGCTGTAGAATGGCCCAGCTAATCACCTGACCCGAATCCAATAGAGAAAACAGACTAAAGCTCAGATATGATGGACGAGACCCACAGAAGCATCAAGGACACTCTGTTGAATGTGAGAAACTCCTACCTGAGCACTGCAAGAGGCTTTATTCTCCATGAGAGGCGTCTCTAAGCTGCTGCACCAATAAAGACTTTTATATAGAGTATTAAACACATTGCAGTAGTTCAGCGCTTTCTTCTTGTGTCCTCCCAGTGTTTTTACATGTAACTCAATTTTCAGTTTTTTGTTTTGTTTTGTTAGGGTTTTATGTTTGTATTGTTTTTTTTATATATAGAAATCTGCTTTAAGTCCATGTCAACAGCTCCTGTAGAAATATTACTTCCAGGAAAATCATGACAAAGGGTCCTATCATACACCTGGCGCAGTGTGGCGCAAGGCGTGACGCAATTGTTATTTGCTAGTTTCAGCTTGGAGCAAGAGTCGTTTTGACATTTTCCGCCACGCTGTTTAAATGGCAAATGCATTAGCGCTCATATGTGTGCCCATAGGAGTTCTGGTCTAAAAAGGAAGACGTTCTGAGGTGCACTGATGGCGCGTGGCTATTTGAGAAACTATAATAGATTTTTCAATAGACCAAAACAAAGCCGGTCTATTGTCCAGCGCAGAGTGCGTTAGTTGTGCGCCTGGCTTACACACTGCTTAATACACACAAGATGTAGAGCAATACGCAAAAATCTTTACATATGAAAAATAATTAAAATATTAAGGATATAAATAGGATATAATAAGGATATATATATGATGTAAATATAAAGGATTAAAATATTCCAAAAATGATTATTTTCTAGCCTATGTAAATATGAATAATCACTGCTTTTATGTCTTCTTCATCTTGGGAGGCTTGTTCAGTTCATTCATGACAATTTGCTTTTGTATAATATTATTATTAGCAGTATTATTTATTATATCCATATGACACTAACGTTCTATGCCAATGAGATGGAGAGATGGGCACTAGTGGGCGGGGCTTTCCCCCTCTGATAACACGTACAAAGGGAGAATGTCAATCAAAGTGTGTCTGCAGACTGCTTTCATCAAGTCTAATTATAAACAAACACAATTAATTCATGTTTACCATCAGAGGCTGGAGATATTCACACACTACTGACATACAACTCGGTTTAAACCCTGCATAAAAGTCTTTTTTGCATAATAAGTGCCCTAAAAAAAATCAAATAACTAAAAACTAGAACCTAAAATTTGTTGACAAATGTTCACTTAAGAAAAGTGGAACGAGCCAATAACCAGGGGCCTCATGTACGAAGACTTGCGTGGAAATCTTACTAAAACATTGCGTACGCACAAAGCTGTAAATGTGCGTATGCAGAAAAAAATTCAGATGTATGAAACACTGCGTACGCCGAATCTCACGCATATTCTTTTGTACATCCGAATGAACGTGAAACTGAGCGCAACATGCACGAGCGCAAAACCCCTCCCTGCCTCCTCCCCCGTATGAATATGCTAATGACTATGCTAATGGCAAAACCCAACGAAAAAGCAACGGCAAAATCAAACAAAAAGAGAAACTTTGAACAGAATGTGAATTGGAGGTGCTGCTTTCGGAGGTAGAACGGAGAAAAGCGGTGTTATTTGCAAGTTTGTTCTCCGGAATTAACAACAAAAGAAAAAAATAGAGTGGGAGAGTTTAGCTGATACGGTTAACACAGTTGGGTCTGAACATCGCACTGAGTGGATTTACAAAAGAAATAGTGTGGTTTATATCTGTAAACTGTTGCAGTACCCTTAGCAGTCTCAGTGGCGCACCTCATAAGAAGCATATGATCATATACTGACATGTTCGAGCACAAACTCGGTTCGAATCCAGCGTCTGATGAATTCTTTCTTCTTTTTTTCCCTGCTACATATCAGATTTTGCCCACTATTTATCACGAGAAAGACAAGTAGGAATCATCAATAAGTTTGTGCATCATATTTTATTTGCACATTTATTGAATGGAAATGTTTCTGATTCACGCATGCAAATTCATCTTCAGATAGTGTCTTTATAGCAATGTGCGTGCAGTAGATCGCTCAGATTACATTGGGAAAACAGGCGACCGCTGCAAATTGTGCTTTAATGTTTAGCTGGTCAACTGTATGGTATGGAAATCTTACATACCTACTATATGAACCCGTCTCATACAGCTGCCATTGCAATGATCAGACACTTTGTAGAGAAGAATTTAACACAACTGCCTCTAGGAGTCGCCAATGGAAATAAAACAGACACGCACAAAAAATGTGCGTACGCCTGCCAGAAAGCTGCCGTGAAGCTGTGCACATTCCCACGTTCAGTTCATTGTTAGTAAATCCAAACGTGAGCGATTCTGAGCGTGAAACCTGGCGTACGCAAAGTTTTTGTGCGTACGCAGCGTTGATACATGAGGCCCCAGATCCCTACAATGTTCTGATGTAGAGATGTTGCTGTTTTTAAATGGTTAGCCTGTTGTATTGCTATAGGGACAGCTGACAGCTTATTAATGATAAATCAAAGCTTCTTGCCAATATGAGTACTATAAATCAACCACGATGTCTCTATAACAGTCTCTATGACAGTCAAACTCTGGACTTGAACTTTATGTAAAAATGGCTTGCCATATTTTATTGAAAATATAATTCATGATAAGTGTGAAAGTGATACATCAGTAAAAGAAAACAGAGTTTAAGTCAAAGATGGCTCGCCATATTTTGAGAAAAATAATGCTTAAAAATGATTTATTGGAAAACTGTAAGTCTGATAAACCTGATAGAACAGCAACAACTAACACAGAATCAAATCAAATCACTTTAATTGTCACATAATCAGCAGCACGTGTGATGCACGGTACAGATACAAATACAACAACAGTGCAAAATACAACAGCATAAATATGGATTGGTTAAAGTGCAGTGCATGCTACATATTGATGGTGTGCAGAGAGGGGTGTGGAAGAGAGTCTGTGTGTGGTGTGTTAAGTGTTCATCAGTCTGATAGTCTGAGGGAAGAAGTTTCCTTCAGTCGGCTGGTGCGTGACCGGATGCTGCAGAACCGTCTGCCTGAGGGTAACAGAGAGAAAAGTCTATGGCTTGGGTGGCTGGAGTCACTGATGATTCTCTTGGCTTTCCTCATGCACCGCCTGGTGAAGAAGTCCTGGAGGACGGGAAGCTCACTACTACGTGTCCAGCAGTTTGCACAATCCTGTGTAGGTGTAGTAAACCTTACTACATGTAAATTTTTCAGTGGTTGAGGCGGCCAAATATGGACCAGATTCCGGTCAGAGAATCAGGAGGGCAGGAGAAGTGTTGACGTTTGAAATATTTATTTTCTTCAACATAATCATCAGATTGCTCAATTATGGGTAATGGTAGTGAGTTAATAAGATGTAATGGTCTACGAAGGAAAAACAAATAAATAAATAATTACAAACTATTATTGACTATGAATTGACACTAACATTGACTAAAACAATAGACTGCAACAATAAGATTCATCATTAATGTCCATATTAAACTCAAATATATTAACAGTAATGTCTGTTAGGAACGTGACAGTCTAATTAGCAACAACAGTCTAAAAAATGTCCGTTCATATAGGCAAACACGCTGATCGGCCGTCCATAACGGCTATTTATAGCTCTGGCCTAATGGCGATGACTCAGCAGAATTATCGCGGCAATCGCGGCCGCAAATAACCGCTATAGCGGAACATTATAGGCGATATAGCCCTCAAAATAGTATCAGCATGCATGTTACATAAGTATTAGATGTTTCAGATTAAACTTACTTGTATAAGATAAACGCATTACAGAAAACAACATCAGCAGGAGCTAGCAATGATGGAGAACATAACAGCAGGTCCCATAAACTAAACGTCTCCCCTAGAAACATGCAACGAACTTTAGTTCCTAGTCCATTAAGCAGGCTTTCTGACAGTAGGCCTTTGCAATTGCTGCTGGTGCTGTTTCCATACCAGGTGGTGATGCAGCCAGACAGGATGCTCTTCACAGTGCAGGTGTAGAACGAGCGGAGGATGTGGGGGCTCATTCCAAAAATCCTGAGGGAGAAGAGGCGTTGTTGTGCCTTCCTCAGCACTGCGTCTGTGTGAGCTGTCCATGTCAAATCCTCAGCGATGTGGACTCCAAGAAACTTGAAAGTGCTGACTCTCTCCACTGGTGTCCCGTTAATAGTGATGGGGGTGTGTTCTCTCTTCTCTCTCCTGAAATCCACCACCAGCTCCTTGGTTTTGCTGATGTTGAGTGAGAGGTGGTTTTCCTCACACCGCTGCGTCAGAGTGTGTACCTCCAGAACACAGCTTTTGGCCACATTTGGGTTCTTGTATAGTGTCATAGTGTTTTTTTTATAAGCCTGCATTATTAAAGTGTAATATTTAATACTTTTTAGTCACATATGATAAGTCTTGAATGCAGAAGGCACACTTTGACCAAATTTGGGCCTTGTAGAATGAACGGTCTAGGAGGAGATCCGTTTGTTTTGGACAACGTCGTATAACAGTATGCTGGCTTTTTTAAGCCAACATAAAAAAATTTCTTATTGAATGAGATGCTAATGGTCTAATCCGATTCAATAATCTATGCTAAGCTAAGCTAAATGTGCTCCCGCAAGACACGGAGATCGGCTGAATGAATAAAAAAATGGTAAACCTAAACTTTTCCCTTAATTTTCAGACTTTGTGAATATAACAATGACAGGGAGATGAAAGTGTTTGTGTTGGATTGACGGAGTAAACGTACCTTCAGAGTAGTGTGAGAGCGTCAGCAGGCTGACACACGAGGCTCCGGCGCCCGAGCCGAATATGGTGACCCGCTCCGGATCTCCACTGAAGGACTGAATGTTCTCCTTCACCCAGCGCAGAGCTTGGATCTGATCCAGAAGACCATAATTTCCTTTAGCAGCCTGATCTCCAGTGCTGAGGAAGCCTGAAACACAGCAGCGCAAATCTCAGATCAACAACACTGCACACAAACACACACACACACACACACACACCAATTAAGTTCAGACTATGTTCATGTTAAGTTCAGGGTTCAAATCAATTCACCTCTATTTGTTTAGGACTTTTACAATGTATATTGATATTGTCAGGTTAAGTTCTGATTACATTCAAGTTATGTTCAGGTTAAGTTGCTGCTATGTATAAATTAAGTCCTGGTTATGTTCTAGTTATTTTCAGGTAAGTTTTGGTTACATGGGTAACACAGAGGCACAGTGGGTAGCGATGTCACCTCACAGCAAGAAGGTTGCTGGTTCGAGCCCCAGCAGGGTCAGTTGGCATTTCTGTGTGGAGTTTGCACGATCTCCCGGTGTTGGCATGGGTTTCCCCCACCGTCCAAACACATGTGCTATAGGGGAATTGGGCAAGCTAAATTGACTGTGGTGTATGTGTGTTTGTCCTGGTCCTCCAGGTTGGAAGTTGAGCGTTGGACTAATGACCCACCTTATAAAAATTAGATGTTACAAAACACCAACATGGTGCAGCTAAATATCAACTTCGATATAAATGGCCCAGGGAGTAAGTAAGTAAGTTCGGGTTACAACCAGGTTAAGTTCCGGTTATGTTCAAGGAATTTTCAGGTTAATTTCCTGTCGTGTTCAAGTTAAGTTCTGGTTATGTTCAGGTTAAGTTGATCACAGTCAGGTTATATTCAGATTAAGTAACAGTTATGCACAGGTTAAGTTCTGGTTACGTTCAGGATAAGTTCCAGTTATGTCCGGGTAAAGTTTTAATTACATTCAGGTTATATTCGGGTTAAGTTCTAATTATGTCCAGGTTATTTTTGGATTAAGTTCCAGTTATGTTAAGGTTAGGTTCGGGTTATGTTCAGGTGAAGTTCTAGTTATGTTTAGGTAAAGGTTTAATAAAGGTTTAATTATATTCAGGTTATTTTCAGGTTAAATTCCAATTATGTTTAGGTTATTTTTGGGTTAAGTTCCAGTTATGTTCAGGTTAAGTTCCAGTTATGTTCTGGTTAAGTTCCAGTTATGTTCAGGAAAAGTTTTAATTATATTTAGGTTATATTCGGGTTAAGTTCCAATAATGTTCAGGTTATTTTTGGGTCAAGTTCCCGTTATGTTCAGGTGAAGTTCTGGTTATGTTCAGGAGTAGTTAAGTTCCTGACTGATCAATGCTCAAATTATTTTCAGACTATGTTACAGTTAAGTTCAAGGTATTTCAGGTTATGTTCTGGTTATGTTCAGGTTATGTTATGGCCAAGTTCAAGTTATTTTCAGGTTATGTTCCTGTTATGTTTAGGTTTAGAGACCACAAATCTGAAGTTTTCGTCACAGATTGAACCACAGATTCCATCAATCAACTCTCAGCAAAATGACAATAAAGACAGTCATCCAGTTGCAGTTTTATTTTACTGTGTGCTTTTAAATCATCATCTTTGCTTATGAATTGCGCTGACAAACTCAATTACAGCATCTTTATATTCTGAGGCCTGTGATTTGCTGCTTTTCCCTGATGTCCCGCTGTCATCTGCACTCAGTTGTGAACTCGGGATTAAATCCAGATTTAACAGATTCAGTTGATGATCAGCTTCATAATAAAGCCTGACTGTACTGATCTGGTTTTGTGAACTCAAAACTAATCCTGTAAGCCTGAGTTTGTTCAGCCAGCATCATGAAACAGACAAGATCAACAGAGAAGATCTGCTGAAGTTCGCAGGTGACTGCAGACCCTCCAGGTGTGAAGCTGCTGCTGCTGCTGTGGTTTATAATGGATGAGCTTCATCCATCAGGATTCTGCCTCCAGCATCTCTGCATTATTAATTCCACAAATAAAAGAGCTTCTGCTGACCTTCAGCCTGATGCATATATTTCTCCTGATCTACAGAGCCCAGCCTGACAAAGGTTAATTGAAGGAAGACTTGCAGATGCTCCTTCAATGAGGCTTCAGCTCTTCTGATATTTTGAGTTTATTAGATATTTATTAGACACACACACACACATGTGCACACACACACACACACGCACGCACACACGCACGCACGTGCACACACACGCACAGATTGTTCCCTGAATGCAAAGAGTATTTTATTTCAGAGGTGCATGAATAACTAGTAAAGATATTGCAGACCCAGTATGACTTTTGCCCAAGCCTATACATACCTGCCGACCCCTGTCCCTTAAGTCATGTGAAAAAGCTGAATCACAGTGGATACGGGTCAGTAACTATGTTTACACCCAAAGATGCAAATTAAATGTATGTGCACAACTGGAATACGGCATAACAGATGAATAAAGTGCAGTGCATACCCTGGTGTTGTCTTGTGTTTGTTCTGTTTACTGTGTGTTAAAGGAACGGTGTGTGAGCGAGTCTCGTTCATCACACTGTTAATGTGCTGCGTGACGTGTGTTTTCACTGCAGAATCTGTTCATTCACTTCAGTAGGGCTCAGAGAAGATCTAAAGCATAAATACACAACATACTGTACCGCAAGCAAGCCTGTTCTACTAATGGTAACTAAGACTAAAACAAACAGCTAAGAGAAAACTGATGTTAACCAAAGTAAGTATTAGTACACAAAGCTATATATTTGTGTCTTTTTTTGTATCTATTTTCACTAGATGCAGAATACTACACTGCAAAACTGCTTTACATACTAAGAGTTTTTGTCTTGTTTTTAGTATACAAATCTAAACATTTTTAAATCATGAAGCATTTCCGCGACAAGCAAAAAATAAGTACTTGTTTTCAGAAATAATGAGTCAAAATTAAGTGTGTTTTTACTTAAAACAAGCTCTATAGTTGAAGGAAACTACAGTATTGGCTTATTTATTTATATTACCATACTTAACAAGTATAGAATTGCCGCAACAGATCAATCACTATAGGTGTTCTGTTACCATAGCAACTATAGAGTTACCCCAACAGATCAATCACTACAGGTGTTCAGTTACCATAGCAACTATAGAGTTACGCCAACAGATCAATCACTATAGGTGTTCAGTTACCATAGCAACTACAGAATTACCCAAACAGATCAATCACTATAGGTGTTCAGTTACCATAGCAACTACAGAATTACCCAAACAGATCAATCACTATAGGTGTTCAGTTACCATAGCAACTACAGAATTACCCAAACAGATCAATCACTATAGGTGTTCAGTTACCATAGCAACTACAGAATTACCCAAACAGATCAATCACTATAGGTGTTCAGTTACCATAGCAACTACAGAATTACCCAAACAGATCAATCACTATAGGTGTTCTGTTACCATAGTGACTATAGAATTACCCAACAGATCAATCACTATAGGTGTTCTGTTACCATAGCGACTACAGAATTACCCAAACAGATCAATCACTATAGGTGTTCTGTTACCATAGTGACTATAGAATTACCCAACAGATCAATCACTATAGGTGTTCTGTTACCATAGCAACTACAGAATTACCCAAACAGATGAATTACTATAGGTGTTCTGTTACCATAGCGACTATTCACCTTATTCTTCGCAGACGAGTGGGCGCAGCCATTTGAATCTTTTTTGGCTCGAGACTTCCGGTCTCATTCACTTCCATTCATTTTTAAAAACAAAAACTGCTCGTTTCGCTATTTGATGTTGCAAACTGATATTTCTTATTATATTATTCTACTTGGTCTGTATAGTCATGCAAACATTTGTTTGTAGAGCAAACCATTTGTTTGTAGTTTGACCTTTTTCTGCTGTTTATTATTCCTAGTCATTTCTCCCATAAGCGACTGAATTAGTAGTTCGCGACAACAATAGTATTAATATTAGTAGTACAATCGTGAAAACAGGTGAAATTTGGCATTATAAAATAAGATCAATAGAATAACCCCAACATATCAATCACTATAGTGGTTGTGAAACCATAGCAACTAAAGAATTACCCAAACAGATCAATCACTACACACTACTTGTTCTGTTGTCATAGCAACTATATAAAATTCCCCCAACATATCAATCACTATAGCTGTTCTGTTACCATAGAAACTATAAAATACCGCAACAGATCAATCACTATAGGTGTTGTTCAGTTACCATAGCAACTATAGAATTAACCCAACAGATCAATCATTATAGTGGTTGTTGTTACCAGAGCAACTATAGAATTACTCCAACAGATCAATTTCTATACTTGTTGTTTTACCATAGCAACTACAGAATTACTTTATCACATCAATCACTATAGGGATTGTGTTACCACAGCAACTATAGAGTCACGACAGCAGATGAATTGTTTTTATGTTGCCATTTATATTTTTGACTGACACCCATTATTTTAAAGATTTTCTCTCTAATTCACAAGTTATTATTACTTAGTTTTCGTTTTAATAAGTTTACTATAACACATTACGTCTCTGGGGGTTTTATTTATGCTCATGACCATCTAAAGCTCTATGACTAAAGCCACACCTACTCATGATGCACCAGTGACGAGGGTTTAAAGCTGTTTATCAGCCTGGGTGAACTTTTCCAAACAAACTTGGCCTGAATTTGCTCAGCATGAACCGACATCAGTTTAACTCTCCTCAAGTGTCTCAGGGTCATATGAAGTACATCCAATCAGAACAGATAATCCTGAAACATCCAGCCTAATTATACAGGGATTCCCTAATTATGATCATCCTCTGCATCGCAATCCTCACATGATAAAGTAAACACATGGATTAAATGCATTTATGAATCTCTAATGGGACTAAAGGAGCCAGAGCAAATCATCATGTGTGAAAACTGACGCTTTCCCCCTCTCAATCTCGAGGGATTTTCTTCTGTCGTTGAATAATCAGATCACTGTGGATTCTGCATAAATGTGTACACGCTTTCTTCAAGCATATATCTGAAATCTCCAGGCAGGCTGTGAATGTTTTCTGCCTTTGACTTTGACAGACTCCGAAACAAACATGTCAAGATAAGCTGTTGTCATGTCCTATCAACATAAATCCTCCTCAAATCCCTGAATAATTTTAAAAACAACTAAATCAGGTTATGCAATCAGAAGCCTAGTGTTTTTCTTCCCTTTTCCTTTCCCCAATGTATGCAATACTAATACAAACACTAGTAGACTGAAGGACTGCTCAATTCTGGGAGGAAATCATCAGTGGCATATTCTGTAGACAATCTGAAAACAAATATTGCTTAAGGGGGCTAATAATATTGAGCATCAAATGTTTTTATGTCCTTTTTCATGTTTAGAAATGTGTGAAAAAATATCTCTTCGCTAAACAGAAATTGGGGACAAAATTTAAAAGAACTACAATTCAACAGGAGAGCGAATGCTTCTGACTTCAACTATATATTTGTGCACTTGATAACTGAGTCTAGGGCAGAGGTGGGCAAACTACAGCCCGCTGGCCATATGCAGCCCGCTGAACACTTTCATCCGGGAGTTTTTAACATGCTGATTCTGAGTAACGGTTTTGGTTTCAGAATTAGTAAATTAATGATGCAGTACAAGTGAACGCCATGTGATGGCAGTATTGCACGCGGTACAGTTAGAGCAACCAGTAGAATCAGAACACACTCTCGTATATTAAAATGCACTCGACCGTTAATGACCGAAAATGAGTCAGGCAGAAATAATTGACTCTGAATGCGGTGTATTTAAGGAAGAATAATCAACAAAATACTTCTTCACCAATATCAGACAGAAAGCGCTAGGTCTAATATGCCAAGATAGCAGTTTTTAAAGACTACAACCTAAGGGGCTGATCACACTGAACGTGCTTTATGCATTAAGAGACGCCTCTTTTGAATGGTTTATTAACAGCCGAGAGGGTCTTGTGCGCTGCTTATGCGCTCTGCGTGCCTCGCGTGTTAACCAATGACTGTAAAAAAAATATGGACGACGCGACAGCTCCTTTTTCCATTGAACGCTTTGAGGGCAAAACGCCTGTTTGACGGCCACAAACTGTTGCAAAAGACTGCTGAAATTGGAGCCTGGGCATGTGCAGAAGGACTGTGTTACGACTGAAGTTTATTTATTTGTTTATTATTGCGGATTGTACTCTTTTTCTTTTGTCCCGCCTCCTTGCTGTTTTTCTGTTGTCTTATAGGCTCCCACGTGATTCCCTGCTCTGATTGGCTGCTGGTCTCCGAGGCCTGTATATAAGGGAGCTTCCGGCAGGGATCGGGGAGCTCATTTCTGCTGCGTTCGATGTTTGGAGTCGAGCTCCTGGGTTTCCCTCACCCCTTCGGCCGACGACCAACAACAACCAACTTTGTATTGATGACCATCATATGTTTAAATATTTTTGAGAGTTCGAGCGTGTAGGGGTGACCTGCCTATTTATTTGATTACTTTTGACTTTATGTTAGGGAGTCAGGTAAGATTCTTGTATGTTTCTTTAAATAGTAAAAGGTAATTTAGTGGATTTATTTTATAGATTCTTTTGTTTGTTATTTTGGCCTGTGGTCACCCTGACCAAATGCTCATTTATATAAACCCTATTTTTCTATAATAAATATCTTCATATATACTCTCAATTGAGTGTGTGAGTTTGGTTGTCGACCAAAGGGAATCTTTTGCTTTAAGTTTTGTTTAGTTTGGGAAATCCACCACCCCAACACATTTGTTTTTTCTTCGTTTATTATGCCCTTTTTGTTTGACTTGGGGCGTACTAGACTGTCGGATGGAGCCAGACGAGGAGCCGCGAAATCGAGCTTCCGAGTCAGATCCAACCAAACGCTTGATGTAAAATCAACCACGCCCCCCGAACTTCTCACTTAACCTCCGGTATCTGCACTATAACTAAGGCTCGCTGGTGTAAATATAAGCACTTGCATTTAAAAACACGCAATATTATACGGTTTAAAAGCGGTGTGATGGTAGCTGTTATACTTTAATAAAAGTAATACATGCTGGACTGCAGAAATAAACCATCTTTTATACACTTAACCCTGAGTTAGACTTATATGAGCACAAATAATATATTCTCTTATTGTTATATTTGTTGTTGGTATTTGTTATCTTCATAGGGGGGGTAGAAATAACACTTGTAAAATATGAACAATAACATATAAACAACACATACATTTTTAGAAAGGTTTTTATTTTTAATTAGCAATCAACAGAACCCAAATTATATACACACCATAGATAACGATTTACCATGCGGGAAAAACGTGCGTTTAGAACATAGACTGTAAAATATATGGACGTAGTATCCGTGACGTCACCCATAGGTTTCTACAGAGCGCAAAAGAAGCCACAAGTAGGCGCGGCCAACCGTCGTCATTTTGGTCACGCGTCATCACACCCACGGCGGGATACCAAACAAGGGCAAAGAGGCGGAGAGTAGGCGGAGCTACAGACACCTGCTGGCATTTTGATTGGACCTGGTTCAGACACACTTTACTTTAGGAGAACGCTTAATACTTCATCACCTGCGACTCGTTTGTGTTCTGACCACTTGTGCTTGGTTGTACACTATATCAATAAAGTGTTTAGACTTTTAAAAACACTGCTGTAATACATTGAGCCTCTAAACATTGCTCTTATGACGTTTTTCAACAGGAGGAAAACGCAAATGACTTCCAAACACTTCAGATATAGTCTGTGTTAGTTAATGCAAGACTATTGATGAACTCCAGCATAACACTGCATGACAACGCTTCAGATGACGGTTCTAGAGCCTACAGCTAATCAGTCTGACAGATTCTGAAGTGCATTACAGCTCAAAATATAAATATAAACGATAAATGATCTTAAATAAAACAAATACATGTATAGAGATGGTATATAAGTATATAACTTTACTCACATGGGAAACGGAGGCCACGTGAATGGTTTGTGAGCACAATTAAGTGCACTCAGCATGCCATGCCATCTAATAATTGTAGGAAACAAGTCCAAAAGGCAGTTGACTGTGTAAAGCCACATAAAACAACACAGAAATACGATAAATAGGCCGAGTTCAGTGGCTAATCTGCAGGATTCAGCTGAGGTGACGTGACGGCGACCAGCGAGACCTAGCTGTCACTCAAGTGACCACGCCCTTAATTATGCAAACTTAATATAACTTTAAATAAAGGAAACGGATGAGTTATAAAAAAATTCAACCCTTCACAGTTGTCATGAAGGGTAATATTAGCTGTATTAACTAAAATCTTTTTTTTGTAGTAGGCTGTAAACACCTTTTTTTCTGCTGTAAAGTTGGCCATTCTAACAGTGCGCTCAATTGAAATTTGCTCTGTTTTGGAGCCAGGAGCGGCCAGGACTAGCGGAATTTCGGATGAATTGCAGTTTTAGTTACTTCCGTATTGGCTTCCTGAGGGAGAGCGGGAGGTTGCCGCTTGGTTTAGAAGATAAATACAGCAAGATTTCTAAATATCAACAGGATATTTACACATCAAAACCCTGCAATTCATCAATTTGTACAAAAAAAAAACAAAACTTGGCATTATTAATGCATAACTGATGTCAGCTGCTGCAACATCGCTTGTATTGTTTATTATGTTTTGGTTATGTTTGTGTTTTATTCAAAGGTTAAACTCAGTGCTTACACTTTGCGTTTACATAGTAGCCTGCGTTTGCTGTAATATCAACATAAATGGTTGCAATAACGTTAACAAAGGTGATTCATTCACGTTTGCTCCCCGGCAGCAGCGCGGGCCGACTTCGGCTCGGATGCGGCGGCAGCTTCGGTTAACGGCTGCTATATTTGGCCCGATTGACTCGGGGCGAAATCGGGCAGTGTCCATAGGAATCCGGCCGAGTACGTCCTGCAGACGGAGAGTATTTTGCTATCTAGGTGGTTAGGCGTGTATCTGCAAACTAATAAAGCCCGAAAAAAGCCCTGACCTTACCGAATAAACTGTGTTCCACCAGATCCTGTATGTCAAAACGTATAGTTTACTGCTGAACTCATTATATCATGGTAAAATAACACAGAAATCGAATAATAACACTTCAGTCTCCTGCCGAAGCTCAGACGCGCTGCTTTGAGAAACTGTCAATCACAACTGTCAATCACGATGACACGCCCAGCATTAAATTACTGCTAAAAACAAACTGTTTACAAAAATGAGGATCTGCACCTATTTCAGCACAATAACCAGTGCCTTAATCCACCAGAACCATCTTTAGGGATATTTTATTGCAAGTGTAATTATTTTTTTTATTTGGGCTCAAGTCTCCTTCATTAACACGGAGGAGGCGGGCTTTATGACTTGTACTGCAGCCAGCCCCCAGGGGGCGATCTAACGGCCGAGACCGTTATTCAAAAGCAGGCTTGCGGCACACTTGATTTTAACCGCCTGCTGCACCTCGCGTTTTTGCCGTAGCAGACTCCAGACTTTGACACTCTTGTGAAGAGCTGGCACCAGCCTCATTGTTCACATTATAATAACATGACCTGAAATAGCAAAGACTAAGATTCTTCTTCCGTTTTATCTCATGGTTTTATGATTAATACAAGATCAAATGAGATTGTTGTACATTTATATTAATAATACATTAACAATTGCTTGGTAAATGTGTGTTTTTTTGTCATAGAATATATTTTACATGCATAAATCCACTTTAAAATGTTCTTTTATCAAAAATTTGTGGTTTTATCAAGTTTCATGATGATTGATCTGTATATTCTAAAACCAGTGCAAATTAGATTATTGTAAATTTAACTATATAGTAAACTTTATTCATTATTTTTAATGTGTTAATATGAGATTTTATTCTATCAGACAATATATTTTCTATTCTCCACTGTAAAAATGATTAAATAATAATAATAATAATAATAATAATAATAATAATAATAATAATAATAATAATAATAATAATAATGATAATAATAACGATAATAATAATAATAATAATAATAATGATAATAATAACGATAATAATAATAATAATAATAATAATAATAATAATGATAATAATAACGATAATAATAATAATAATTATTCTTCTATTTTATAAGGCATTATCTCATTGTCTTATGATTGAATTGATAAGTAAATATAAATAGCAGTGCAAATCAATTTGACTTGTAATACCCATGTGCGATACCACTGAGTTCCTATCCGATCCGTAGGCCCACACGGAATCTGTGCGTGCAGAATTCCGCAGATTTTCCGCAGATTTCTGCAGATTTTAAGCCCATCTTTAATTCTGTTTATTTACTCGAGTAAATGTGTAATTCTGAATTTATTCAGTTTTTATTCAGTAATTTATTCCTTTTTATTTAATATATTAAGGTTTTAGTTATGATACTCCGTTGGACACTCCCAAAATAATTCCGCAGAAATCCGCAGATTTTTACCAAAATTCTCCACAGAAATAGCAAAAAAACGTCCGCAGATTCCGTCTGGCCCTGGCAATTCGATACCAAGTAAAATGAAGGCGAGTATCGGCAATACCGATCCGATTCTGATACTGCCCAAAAATTACTGTTTGGGAAATTAAAATAAAAAGTAGTGTACTTAAAAATGTTACTTTATACTGAATACAAGCCATATTACAGGTTATTCTTGTTTATTGATGAAGAATTATCATACAAAAAAGCCAACTTACTTATATATTGACAGCATTTGAGCATGAATATCTTAAAACGCCAGCCTGAACATCTTAAAAAACATATTCACACTTCTACATTTAGTGACATGTTAATCATGAAAGTGTTTTGAACCTTTTTCCGTTGTTTATCGTTGTCACAAAAAACCCAAGAGCCCTAATACAGCTGCATTTTCTCCCTCTGTGCCTGGATGGTGCCTGCCTGCTGCACCCAAGGACTCTGAAAGCTATGTCTGTCTCGCCCTAGCAGCACCTGTACCTCTCCTTTACTCCTCGTCTGACCACCTAGTCATGACGTTGTCATATTCTGTCTTGTGATCTCTATGTAGATGTTTGATTTGGTTTGTAGTATTACCACAGTACCTCACTGTTTAGTTACACGTGTCACAAACCGCATCGTTTGAGAAGTGAAGTAGCTCCACACAAAACTTCGCATGTGCCAGGCCAGAGGACTGAGTGGCTAGCTAGCGTGCTCTGCAGTTGTACAGTGCCATATTACGCACATGACTTGGCTGGCGGAAGAACAAGTAGTTCTGACTATGTTGGCATTATTCAGAGAAACTAGAGTAATTGTAGTTGTTTTCCACAGTTTTTCCATTTCCAACAAACCACATATTGCTCAAAAGTATTAAAATATTGATATTTTGCTAAGATAATCAATTCTAGAGCATAGAAAGCTGGTATCAAGATATTTTAGTATCGATCCGCACATCACTAACTTGTATATTTGACTTAGTAATGTAAAAAAAAAAATCTGTTTTGTGTTAATGTGACATGTTTCTGTCCGATATTACATTTCATGCACACTGCCACTATACATACAAGTTATTCTTTGAAGGATTTGACACGTGGCCCTTCACTTGGTTTGCAAAACTTGATGTGGCCCTCGGGTCTAAAATGTTTGCCCATCACTGGTCTAGAGACACGTCCATCTCTTCATCCAGCTTGAATATATCCAATAATAAAAGATTCAGATAAAACATCTGATCATTATAATGACCAAAAGTCTGTGTGAGTCTGAAGCCTTCTGGGATGCATTTTGCTCAAATCCAGATCGTTTCTTCTTTAAAAAAAAAAAAAGAGATGCTGTTAAAAAGATCCTCAAGGTCTCTGATTCACTGCCAAAAACCCTAAAGCAAAACCTGCTTCAGTATCCTGATGAATAAAGAGGCAGCATCAGTCTGATGAACAGCTGAATTCATCAAGGTCACGCCATTTAAACTGACATTGAAAAAATGAAAAGTGTATATATATATATATATATATTCGCATATATCACAGCCATATCACCCAGCAGTTCAAGACCCTCACTGAAGCTAAGCACGGGACTATGGGAAAGTGAGGTAACTGTTGGAAGTGGTGTTAGTGAGGCCAGCAGGGGGCGCTCAACCTGTGGTCTGTGAGTCCTAATGCCCCAGTATAGTGAAGGGGACACTATACTGTCAGTGAGCGCCGTCTTTCAGACGAGACATTAAACTGAGGTCCTGACTCTGTGCTCATTAATAATCCCATGGCATTTCTCATAAAGAGCAGGCATGTAACCCCGGTGTCCTGGCCAAATTTTCTCCATCAGCCCTTACCCATCATGGCCTCCCAATCATCCCCATTCACTGAATTGGCTCTGTCACTGTCTCTCCACTCCCCCTATAGCTGGTGTGTGGTGAAGCACTGGCACTGACAACATTTTTCCCATTGCAGCCTGCCTTTTTTTTGCAACCGGGGACCCGCGTGACGTCATGTGTGACGTAGGTTGGTAACTGGTCTATAAGAAGTAAAAGATACATACAAGACTGCATAAAAAGGCAGAAACAAAGCCAAGATAATAAAAACAAAGAAGCATATAAAAACAGACTAAACACTTTCTTCCGGTTTATAAATATCCTTGCAAACATCAGTGCTACAGCTCCCGGTGCTCTTCTGTTCAGACACTGAGCGCTTTAGCAATAACAGCTTCAGAAAGGAGAATATTTTTAGCAGATCTGTGATGACCAGCAACCTTCATCATTACACGAAGAAATAAAAGATCCTTTCATTGACGTCATCTCTTACGCACAGAGAGGGAAATAAAACACACCTTTCTTTATTTATAGACATTTAATGAGCTCATATGCAAAAATAGTAACCTGATTAGACTATACACTTCCATGTATTTAAATATTTTCTGCTCAGAAAGGCTGTGATTATTGAAAATGTGAATTAATAAAATTCATTCATTCATTCATTTTCCTTAGGCTTATTCCCCTATCTGTTAGGCTGAAATGCTGAAATAGTTGGCGGTTCATAGTTGTAAACCAGTACTGGGAAACACCCACACACACACACACACACACACACACACACACACACTACGACCAATTTCAAGAGTTCACACTTCGCTCATGATTTATACATAGCTTGTTTGGCATGCTGTCCCGGGAGAGAGCCCTGAACTCAAGGGATCCTCGAGCCCAGGGCTCCCCCCTTTTGCAGGGCGAGGGGAGATTGAGCTCAGGTCGATCTCAAACTCCCCTGCTGCTGAGGCCAAGGCGAACTTCCTGAGAGTGAGATATTATAAAAAGGTTTAGGGTTATCAATACTATAGAGCACAGGTGTCAAACTCGGTTCCAAAAGGGCCGCAGCTCTGCACAGTTTAGTTCCAACCCTAATTAAACACACCTGATCAAACTAATTGAGTCCTTCAGGCTTGTTTGAAACCTACAGGTAAGTGTGTTGGAGCAGGGTTGGAGCTAAACTGTGCAGGGCTTCGGCCCTCCAGGAATTGAGTTTGACACCCCTGCTATAGAGCACATTTGGATGGTGGGAAGAAACCGGGGAACCTGGGGGAAACCCACGCGGACACGGGGAGAACATGCAAACTCCACACAGAAATACCAAATGGCTCGGCGAGGACCAAACACCATTGGTATTCTTGCTGTGAGGTAACAGTGCTAGTCACTGAGCCACCGTGCCGCCTATTTTGGATAAAGGTGGAAGAAGGGGAGGAGGGGGGTTTCTTCCAGACGAAGATTGTTGTAGAAAGGAAATGAGGGTATATATAGTGACTTGTGATCCTTTGATTGGAGGATCATGATTAGCTAATGTGGACCAGCTGGGTCAATCATGAGCACATGCTCCTTTCGAAATTAGTTTAAAATTAAACTTCACTAAGTTCATCAATTCCCCTATAGCGCATGTGTTTGGACTGCGGGAAACCGAAGCACCTGGAGGAAAGCTATGCCAACACAGGGAGAATATGCAAACTCCACACAGAAACGCCAACTGACTCAGCCGGGACTTGAACCAGCAACCTTCTTATTGTGAGGCGACCACCTAGCCAACGTGAAAAATCACTAAATGTGTTGCTAAACATTTGCTTCTTGTGTTTTATCGATGACGTCACCACTGACTAGTCGACTTGACTTCAAAAACATACAGTAAAGGTCGACTTGAAAATATCTAAAGTTGTTCAGCCCTAGAGTTTAATTTGTGCCGGAACATACCGGCATCCAGATCCGGCACCTCTGAAATCTGATCTGGCACCTCATTTTACCGGTCCCCCTCTTCATCCACCCTCCTCCCACGTCCGCTGTTCACCTTCACTTTCTTCCGCGACTCCCCAACCCCCTTTACTTTAATCTGCAACACCCAACTCTTCCCCGCTCTTTACTTTCCTCCGCGACACCTCTCTATATGCGGGTAACTTGCCAGATCCATTACCCCGATTTGTTCTGGGACCTCACAATTCACAAATTAAGCACTGTTCAGCCCCTAACACACACACACATACTCACCCAGCACTCCGAGTCTGTAGTTCACGGTGACCACGATGACGTTTCCATAGCTGGCGAGGACACTGCCGTCGATCATGTTCCCCGTTCCCTCCACATATGAGCCGCCGTGAATGTAAACCATCACCGGCTTCAAGCCTGCATCGTCTTGAGTTTCTAAAAGAAAAGAAGATTCGTTACACACAGACATGGGACGATAACCAGTTTCAAGGTTTACTGCTCCTTGGAAAAGTCAAGGTTTTAATACGACAAAAGTGTTCTGCTTTACCGTTCCTGCAGTATTTGTACAGTATCTTCATCAGTAAAGGATCCTCCTTATTAAGAGCTGCTGGTCAGCCCATGATTCAGCAAACCTCTGAGAAACACAGCCTGCGTTTGTAGCCTGTTTCCACTGAGTGGTTCGGTTCGGTATGCTTTTATGGGAGCTTACATTGTCAAAAGGGACCAAAAAGCGAATTGTACAATACCAGTTTTTGGGTACCCTCTCCATACCTAGAAAAACAAAAAGGGTACCAAAAGGCAGAGGCAGACATGCAGCTTAATGCTATTAGTTTACAGTGATACGTTACTAGCTTGTACATAAGTGCCGTTTTTAAAAAAAATGCACAGCTGAGAAATTACACCATAATACTATATGGATATAATAACAAGCCATGGTCAACCCGAGCTCAAACAAACCTTGTCATTGTCTTGATGAATAGCCACAAAGCCAAGAAGAAGACAAGAATCTACCCTGTGCCCTATAGTTGTTTACAAGATGGTTAGTAAGATCACCATCATATTAGAGTTTTTCTCAGTGACTTTGGTGCATTTCAGTTCATGCATTTCTCAAAACAGTTAGTCATTTTTGCACATCCTAGTAGCAGTTTCTCATTCTTTTCAAGAAATTGCAAATGCTTTTGGACATGCATCAACTGCTTTCATACAACTCTCTGCTGTTTATAACATCATCATCTGCTTATGTCATGTCAGTCAAAATGAACTAAACTTGTAAATGCTGAATAGTAATTCCATATAAAACTAATAGTCCTCATTTTATTACTTGAGTCATTACATACAAAAATGTTGAACTAGTTGTCAAAATCTTGCAAGCTAATTTTATAAAAAAATAATTAAATCTTTATTTTACTGAAAATGTCTTCTAAATTGAACAGTTTCATGAATGATTTACAGACCTGTGTGTGCTGTAGGTTCAGTTGCAATATGTTCTGCAATATAGTTTACAGTTGTGCACAGCTCTACCCAAAGAAAGTTTATGTTTGTTGTAAATAAGGGTGTATTTATTCTTCTGCACAATGCTGTAAAAAAAAATTAAATTGTAAAGAGCAAATGCAGTAAAAATGTGAAACACATATTCAGTGTCTTGTGCTCAGATAGCTCACTAAATGCAGTGATGTCTAACTTTACAGTGGTTTTGAAATGGCTGTGCAAATAGTATATAGTGCTGTCTTGAGCATTTTCAGGAAGTGTCACCAAAGACCAGACTTTTTTGCATTGAAAAAAATGTAGAGAGTAAACTGTCATAATGAAAACATGACTAAGCCATTTGACTATCTTGTTCATAAACAGTGGTGTCAGGACTTTTCATTTTGATGATACTGACTCTTTAATTGACATCAATACTTGCTTTTGAGGAATGAGCTCTCCATTTTGAGCATGTGTCGCGCTTTTGCAGGTTATCAGCTAGGTTTTGCAGTTTGTACTATTTGTTTTGAGAAATGCATTAACTGTTGTGCAGAAATGCACTGGTGTTGTGAGAAACACACCAAAGCGACTGAGAAAAACTATAAGAAGCTGCTGGTCAGCCCATGATTCAGTAAACATCTGAGAAACACAGCCTGCGTTTATAGCCTGTTTCCACTGAGTGGTTCGGTTCGGTATGCTTTTGTGGGAGCTTACATTGTCAAAAGGGACCAAAAAGCGAATTGTACAATACCAGTTTTTGGGTACCCTCTGCATACCTAGAAAAACAAAAAGGGTACCAAAAGGCAGAGGCAGACATGCAGCTTAATGCTATTAGTTTACAGTGATACGTTACTAGCTTGTACATAAGTGTCGTTTTTAAAAAATGCACAGCTGAGAAATTACACAGTAATACTATATGGATATAATAACAAGCCATGGTCAACCCGAGCTCAAACAAACCTTGTCGTTGTCCT